>NC_061062.1:10146449-10293669 GCF_021917145.1 Hypomesus transpacificus
TAAAGGGATAAAAAAGAACAGTCATGTTGCCTCCATCGTTTACTCTACTTTCCTCAATTTACTTTCCTATCAGTTATCCTCAATCCTCTTAGCTCATACCAATGTATCAGTCATCTGAGAAAAACATGATTTATCAGCTATTTCCAGGATGCTGATTCAGTCAGCACTTATGTCCAGTCATTTCAGATGGGAAGGAGTAATAGCTATTGCCACGTCCTGTGTGTGTCATGGTGTGAGACCGCTTGCCCCAACCTGTCTTCCTTCAACAACCAAGTGGAACACATGTCCTGCTGAATGTGCAGACCACTACTCTGGGCCGCTTCCTGTGGGCTTAGCTCAACCACAAGGGACTTTCTGTCCTGTTCATCTGGTGTAATCCACACTGGCATAATGTGTGGGTGTGGGAGTAACTCAATTAAATCAATCAGTACAATCTTGATTCCAGACATTGCGGTTCAATGTTAAGTTCAATATTTCTTTTTAATATGGTTGATTTAAGATCGCATGCTATACTGTTGGGCAACATCCTCACTCCACTGTGAATTTATGATGGGGAGGTACTCGACAAATGTTAAAAAACACCCTTTTAATTGTCGCATATACTATTTGTTTGTCTTTTTTAATGTATTTATTAGATGTACACACATTCACAGACACAAACTTAAACTGTCCAACAGTTCATATTTACAGTTGTACCACACCTTGTAACAACTGTCCAATCAGAGTGTAAGAACTGTGAAGGGTTAGTGGGTGCGACCAATCAACAAGCTTGTTGGACACCCTCCCCTCTGCCTTACTGACCGACTTACACAAGTTCCAACACATCTAACTGTCTGTGTTGAACAGGGACATCTGGTGGACAGCTTGAATGAGTTCAAACATGTGAAATTACTAGGTTTAAACAAGAATAACATTTATTATTTGTGTACAATAAAAAAGAAGTACAAAACATTGCTGCACATATTTGCGCTTTACATCTGACCACCTTTAAGTAAACAAATGGAATAATATACTTGGGACTAGCCAATGGCATAATGGAGTTTGTGTGACAAAATGGATGATTGTCTGTGTTACTTGCCTGAACTGGCTAACGTGATGAGCTTGTAAGTTAATACGTGTGTGTGTGTGCTGTTGTGCTTGCATCCAGGGTTGGGGTCTACTTTACACCACAGCTATGTGGTGTAAAGTCCAGTTCTTTTTTTTTTTTACAATTGCAATATCTCACCTCTAGATGGCAGTCTATGCACATCCTATGCACGGAAACATCTAGAATCAGCAGAATACAAGCGGCCACAGAAGGGGCCACTCTGAGCCCCTTCTAAACCCTCTCCACCAACATACACCAACATCCTTCCACGGAAGGGTGGGGAGACCACAGGGACTGTGGTCAGGAAATGAACCTTAAACGCACAATCCCTGCACATACCTCTCCAGAGCAGTTGAAGAGAGGGGCGGACTTACAACTTGCTGAAAAACTGATGACTAGTAAAATAAGTGTAGCTCATATATTTATGGTCAGACCATACCAGTTTAACCATCCTACACTTTTAAACGCAAGGAATACTCGATGCTGAAGTCATTAAAGTATATAAAATATGTAACGGCACACCAAAAGGCTCTGTCTATTATCCATTAACAGATATCCCCCCCCTGCTGAGGTGTTAAATAGTTATCACTGTGTTAACCATTCATTATTCCTTGGGGAAAGTGACTTGATTCAGGGGGTGACACCTTATCGTTGTAGGAGGTCTAAGAGCGGAGGCTCATTCAATAAACATCCCTGTGTCTGGTTGAGGAGTGCAGGTTACCCTGCTGCCCCACTTCTTAGCCAACACAGTAATTAAGCCACAGTGACTGCAGGATATTGGGCTGCAGGATGCTAGGCTGCAGGATGTTAGGCTGCAGGATGTTGGGCTGGAGGATGTTAGGCTGCAGGATGTTGGGCCGCAGGATGTTGGGCTGCAGGATGTTGGGCTGCAGGATGTTAGGCTGCAGGATGTTGGGCTGCAGGATGTTGGGCTGCAGGATGTTGGGCTGAAGGATGCTGGGCTAGCAGAAGACTAGCTATATTCCCTCTCTATAGTGTCCATCAGCTCCTCTTCTGTTCCATCGTACAGCAGGACAGGCATCGTCACTGATGGGTTGTGGCAACCTTCAGGGATGCTGAATGGAAATAGAGATAGGCTATGTGTCAACTTCAACCTGGCTGATATGAAACAATAACTGATGGTTCTGTCTTAACATGACAAATTGTATTTTTGTATCAATGTATGTCATGCATTAAGGACCATACAACTACATGAAAAATACTGACCATGATTAGGCCTACCTAATGTCTAAGTAATTTTTCAGTCTCACTGTCAAAAATTCTTCTCTTTTTTATTGGACGTTATACTAATCTGATCTGCCATTACCACAATAGTTTGGTATTTCGATATGCTTAAGGTAAATTCGATCTTGCGCAACAGGCATTTAGGCTACAGACATTGTGTGTGTGCCACATTGAGCAAACAAATTAATTATTTATCAGAGTTGGTTACTTACGAGGCTGTATCTGCGACAGTACCCGACTCGACACAGACAACAGTCAACAAAGCCTGTTGGAAGGTTTGATAATTAACACAACATTAAATGGCATCATTTTAAGACTTTCCATACCCTGTTCATCTATATTTTAATCTTAAAGAAAACATATAGAAATGTCTTTAACAGGAACAAATCAATATGCAATCGGTGTATGCCG
This sequence comes from Hypomesus transpacificus, assembly GCF_021917145.1. Taxonomy (NCBI): domain Eukaryota; kingdom Metazoa; phylum Chordata; class Actinopteri; order Osmeriformes; family Osmeridae; genus Hypomesus; species Hypomesus transpacificus. The sequence continues at coordinate 10,149,193 of NC_061062.1, forward strand.
TCTATTTCAGTCGTAAACCTAAACACAATTCGTTATCCGATGTAGGCCTAACACTAATGTTAACTATTGTGTTGTGTAAATATGCTCTTACACTTCTCAAAGCGCTATCAGGGCAAGGGGCTGTCTGGTGTAGTGAGTTTTTCTTGTCGACTCTTTCTGCTCTGATGCTCGGCAGACTTTCCTTCTCAAACTGTTCGGGTGTTGGCAATTGAGGACTCGAATTGAACTCTCTTTCATGGTTTACCTGTCTACAGAAGCCATATGTTTTAGACCTGATGAATGACTTTTTCGGTGAATTTGTTCCTTTAGAAAATATTCCTCTTGGACGTTCATATTCAGACAAAACTCGGTCCAGCTCCTCAGCTATGTCATCCTCGTCTGCTGAGAATTCGGAGTGGTGTCCTTCGCTGTGACAGTCGTGCTTTGCCATGTTTTGTGACAGGGTAAAGTTAGAAAACGTTGGTATTTTTACGGGTTGAAGAGGGAGTTTGTCCTCATTGAGGGAATGTACTATATTATCATCTCGGTTTAAGACGGTTATTTCTCTGACATTTGCAGGTGCAACTTTCTTCCCTCTGCTTGTGCCGCTACCCATATTGTTGTCCTCGGCAGAGGCACTAGTCTGTTAAACGTTGCGAGGCAAAGTTGAGACACGCTCCCATTTCGAGATTCTCTTGACCCCTACAAAGTTATCCAGAAACTTAGAAGTAAAAAATTAACTTGTCTCCTGCCGTGGTCCATGCATGAACAACGTTGTGACATGCCACTTGAGAAGTTGCATTAAGTTGATATTAAACTATTCCCTAAAACAAAAATAATTTCGCCTTCTCTTGGGTTATTGACAATCCATTATTAAGCAAGACCAATACCAAAACGTTGCGCTCTTCAGATCCCCATCCCATCTAAGAACACTGTCTAGAAAAATAGGCACTGTTTACAATCCAACGTCTCCTAAAGTAGCCACAACAAGGCCACGGGTCAGACCTATCACGAATCTCGTCTTGCTCGGAACAAACTTTCAGACAGTTCCCGGGACCCTGCGAGAACAGCTGGAGAGAGGCGCTCAACGTAACCGTTACATAACGACCACTCAGAACCGCGGTGGGGCGAAGTCTCCGCCTTCTCCATCATGTTTTATTGGGAATTTTAAGAGGCCAACCCCTTTAAAGTATTCGTTGTTTATCTTCTCCACACACCATTGCGTTCTTTCACTTAAGAAAGTCTTGCTCAAGTGAGAAACTGAACAGTTCCACTTCATTGACTTTCAAAAGAGCAAAGAAAGAAATTCGTAAACATTAAATCTGTTGCAGGGGAAATAATGATGATTGAATAGCCAAGCTGAAACCCACATCAACAGGAATTAAAAAACATCCAGGGGGCCTAGAAAGGGGAAAACAATGCCTAGTTGTAAAGAAAGAAAAGACACAGTAATTACTGTGATATATGTCTGCCAGATCTTGTCAGCAACAATAAGCGGCCCATTGCCTCCCTGTGTTCAGATAATAGCTTTTATTGCCGTGCGTGAGCCAAGAAGGATGTGGGGTCCTGTCAGAGACGAAACCCCAACCTCACAACCCAGTGTTGAGAGATTAGAACTCAGAGACACACAAGAGAGAGGGGCATTCCAATCCAACAGCATAGGCTTCCTGGAGATCCCTCAGTGAGTCTTTGTTTAGTCCACTTGCGTTAACAAAAGGACCAGCAGGGCATTTCTCTCTGTCAGGTCCTTCTGCTGTCCAGCAAGAGCTGTCCAAAGTTAACCGTCTGGACTTGTTTGCTAACAGTCATTTTCAATCTCTCGCTTTCTCTCGCTTTCTCTCTCTGATGAACACACACAAACACACAGCTAAACAGTATGTGTCCTAGAGCCACAAAGTCAAAGACACCATACTGGCCTTAACTGGCCTGTGTTTGTGTATTTCTAACCAGACCGTCTTTCTTATTCACTGTTACACTCTTCAGTCCCAAAGGAGGATTGGAACATCTGGATAAGAACTCAACAGCTCCCAGAGCAGAGGGAGGCTCCACAGCTGGAGAGAGGGAGGAAGGAGGATAGAGGGAGGGAGAGAGGGGTGGACAGTGTAGACAGACAAGGGAGAAACAATGAGAAAGAAAGAAAGAAAGAGAGCGATGGAGAGAGGAGCGTGAAGGAGAAATCGAAGACAAAAAACATCGAGAAATAGGATGAAAAGAGGAGAGGAAAGAGAAGAGGGAGGATTGAAAGAGCGAGTGAAAGAGAAAGGGAGGAGGGAGGGAGGCCACAGCCCAGCTAGTAGGAGGCATTTCTGTGGTTTTCAGTCTTCTTACAGCTCAGAAGAAACCCCTCCACAGAGACTCCAGAGAACAGGGTTGTGCTCTCTTGAAAGGAAGCACTACTTTATTCAGCACTTTCAGAAGAACTCTCAAGATATCCTATTTCTCTTTGATGAATGGTGAATGGCTGCTGAGTGGTTATTCTCCCTTGCACGTAACCAAAGAATATTCTCAAGAAGGCTCAATAAGTCAAGTAGGCTTTTTTACCATAGGGACCAGATTTCCAGGGAATGTTTTCACAAGCAAACTACCCACTGATAGGTATTCCAGTTAAACAGAGCTGTCTGGGACCTCTTCCTCTCTCAGGTATACAAACACCACATGTTGGAAAGTGTAGACAGCCACGGATCTGCTTACATCCCATCATGCTCTCTGGTCTCCATGTGTACACCTTCTATAGTTTGTCTATGCTCATGTACTTGAATGCACTCTTTTTAGTTATACAACAAGGACTAAACAGAAAATTGGAAGTAGTGCTGATGATCATAATATTATGATAGTCGGTGGGTAAAGGTGCTACAAAGCTGCAAGGTAGTCAAATACTATGACATTGTGTTGACTTGTGCTTCATGTGCCACATGTTGAACATACTGCAGGTGTACAGTGTATCTGGAGAGTCTTTTATTTGGTTCCCAGATAATATGTCTTCTGAGAGCTAAGAAGCAGAAGACATGAGAAGAGCCCAGACGGATTTCCACTGCAAACCCCTGACACGGTGACATCATGTTGCCGGGGTAACCACCATTGCACGCATGAGCCGTGCGGCTGTAGTGTAAAAAGGGCTGTCCCATATATCTCCCAACTCCTCTCTCTGTCTGGTAGATTGCTGGAGTGTGAATAACGCGCTTTGATGTCATTGAAAATCAGTTGAAATTACGTCACTCTGACGCAATTTGACTTTCTGGTCACCTTTAGGAGGGTAATATATGTTGCTCATACCGATGTAATTACGTAAGAGGACACAGAAATTATGTTAGGTTTTCAGTTAACATTATGTTCATGAATGGATATTGTCTACATTCTGTGACTAGGCTGTGTGATTGTAATGTCCACCAATTCATTAAAACTTACATTTAAATATTTAAGTTGTTTTACACTTGATACATTTGTAGGTGCTATTTCCATGGCACTGGAATTGTTAGATTTCTCACCAGCAGATGGTGCTAGAACGAAAGAAACCCCAAACTAGCGACAACTCTTCTTCTTCAGAGGAACAGAGGGCTATCTGACAAGTAAGGAAACAAAATTATTTGTGCAAGAAAAAAGTTAATTTCTCCATCTTCACATTCCATTCCTGCACCAATTGTCCTTATATTTCTGAGATATTTAAAGACCACAGAACCAGTAAGATCTCCTTTAGAGAGACCTCTCAGAAAAGGTGTTGTCTCCAGTTCTCACATATCAAACATATCAGAGTAGTCACATCTGTTCAAATATTCAATGTTTATGTTTGTGTATGTTTGCTCTCTTTTTTTATTACTTTGTTCAGTACAAAGACAATTCCCTTCTCACTTTGTAGCCTAGTCATTATTGCAGTTCCAGAGACCAAGTTTTGCAGTTCCAGAGACCAAGTTGAAGCTTTCCTGCCAAAGGTCATGCAATCAACCAATAACCATTACTGTGCCCTTGTTTTAGATAAAACAATCAATACTAGTCTGTTCTCTTGCTAATTACCTTCCAGATAAGAGGAGTTTGTTGAGTACCTGGGAAACTCCAGATAATCAATAACAGCCTCTGTACCATTACCTGACTCCCATATGTCTAATTATGTTGAGGTTTATTTATTTATATTCCATTCTGTAGTTAAATTATTAGATTCTTCCATTCACATGTATGATGTTTGTTTTTGTTCTGGTGTAGCATGATTTGAGCTGCCTCATTAGTCATGTTTTGTTTAACCTGTGAGGGACCTTCTGGTATTTAAGGCTGGAAGACTGGACTGTTGGGAGAAACATTGCAGCAAGTACAGCTGTAAGAACATCCTCAATTCGCTCTTCCAAGCTTGGCTTTTGTGTTTCCCCCTGATTGCTTATTAAAGATGTTACTCTAGCCCTAGTTTGTCATTGGATTTATTTTAATTGGTTCTTATAAGGGAAATGCTATAAAAAACACAATTTCTGTATTGTCTGTAAACTTTTTTTGAGTGACCGCCTTCCTTTTTATAGAAATCAACACTATTTAATTTTTGTCCTCAGTGCGTGGCTTGGGAGTGAGGCTTAGATATCAGTTCCCCTCTGTAAACTCATTTCCCAGGCTGCTTCCCTAGGCCTCTGTTAACCTATGTTTCAACCTCCAAGAGACACCGTTTTAAATGTTTTTCCTTTATTCTGTGTTGTGTTTACGTTTCCCTAGCTAGCTCTGAATCTTCCCTTGGCAGACAGTGCGTCATGCTGATTAAAGGAAGTTCCAGTGAAACATTGCCTCAGTCAAATCCTGGCTCCAACTCTGATGTGGAACTAATATTGACTTTTTCAGCCAATACCTCGAAGTGAAAAATGAATACACTCTCTGCAGCCCTCAGGTACTTTTGATTAGCTACTGTCTATGCATATTACCACATGTAACATTTGGGTCAGGATGTTTTCATTTGTTGCGCTTACTGAAGTTTAGCATATTTTAGAACCTCAACTTATTTTGCTAAGAGTATAAGAGACAGGCTTAAGTCTCATTCCTGTTTGAAATGTACTTCTGATTTAACTTCATAATTTTTCTGCTCTCAGAAAGTCTGAGCCAGATTGGTCTCTAGGTGGCGCACCACATTTGCCGCTTAAGGATATAAAAATGAGGTTTTGAAATGATATACTGGGAATTTTGCAAGCTGAGTGCTGAGGGACCAGCAACTACTTCTTCATGTTTTGTGTTTGTTGTAAGAGAGAGGTCAACATTTTGTCAAACTTTACATTTGTCCATCTCTTCAGAATATTACAAGACAAACGTCAACAAGCATAAACATACAGTGTAACCACGAAAAATCAGAATACTGTCCACCCTGTAAGCTCAGGAGACAAGATAGTTATAAGACACAACAACAAATATAATCTCGCAGTAAAAGGCCAAAAAATCTATTGGTCATGCAATCCCATTCTTCCACTTGATGTAATTATCTGGAATGAAACCCTTAGTGTTCCCAGTGGGCCTCCAGGAAGCCAGCCGAGAGAGGAAGCCAGGTTAACACTGTAGTGTTCCCTCGGTGCTCTAATCCGATGTGGCACTTGTGTGTCTCTGTTTAGTATAAAAAGCCAGTCTCACAACACACCATTCGTTGTCTCAGAGAGAGGCTGTAGAAAGCAGATCATAGGGCTGCTACTTCTTAGGAAGCTTCGACAGCCAGCCTCCTGCTTAAGAAGAGAGATGGGGGGGGTGTGTGTGTGTGTGGGGGAAGGGGGGTCACATATGTGTACCAAACTCCATTGTTATGTAAAGGAACTCTAGTTGACTGGCATCATTATCTGTCCTGCCTGTATAAAAATAAGGTGGAGGACTGAAACAGTGTGTGGCATTTATGTAACTGAGGCGAGGAGACGGGTTTCAGGATCCCAAGCTGTTTCCCTGACAGGCAGGAGCAAATGTGACAGGAGAGGGTGGCGAGAATGAGGGCAAGCAGAGATACAGAGAAACAGAGATAGTGTGCTATAAGGAAAGATAGATATAGAAAGAGAGAAAGAGAGAGAGACATAGAGAGAGAGAGAAAGAGAGAGAGGGAGACGAAAGGGAGTGTGAAAGAACCAGACCAGATGTAAAAAAAACAACCCATCTTACTCTTTGATGACCATAACATGTTTATAATAAAATAACTTTGTATTTATTTCGATTTTTGTCAGCTTCTATAAACAAAATCCCAGCTACGCCTCAGTAGAAGCTTGTCTCTCGTCCTACAAGTGCACTACATTTCCAGTACCCTACAAATACAAGTGCTCTACACTACAAGTACAGTACACTGTATTTGAAAACTGACAATGGGAAGTTCACAACAAAAAGTGTTCCACAACCTCAAGTGCTCTGAAAAGGCTACAAATTACACAAATGCAGGCTGTTTTGCACAGTCTACTTTCTCAACAGAGTAGCCCACAATATGTGTACATCTATTTATTTCCAAACTAGATTTAATCTCAGACAATACATTTAATAAAGCTGCTTGTATATCTCACCTCCACTCTCCACATTGTGTGAAAGCCCCCTCAACAACAACATGTTAGATTATCTTAAACCACAGTCTTCAGTTTCATCTAATGACCCTCAGGTAATTGCATGGTGCTGTGTTGAGGTAATTACTGAGCCTTCAATGTGCTTGCCTCCATCTTTCCACTCTAGGGATGGAATCAGCTTGAGTGTAATTACAGCAACATTATTGACTAAATGTTTTCCTTTATTAACATGCAGTTAAAGTCCACTGCAAGACCTCGTTTTAATTTGTCGCTTCCATCTGGTTGTCCCTGGTCCAAGTTTCTGTCACAGTTTCAGCATCCTAACGAGGACTCTGTGCCCAGCTGTGTGTGTGTGTGTCTGTGAGTGTGTGTGTGTGTGAGAAAGAGAGGGTGAGAGAGAGAGGGTGAGAAACAAAAAAAGAGAGTGTGTATGTCTGTGTGTATGTTTCTATACTGTCTGTGAGTTGTGCGTTTGGCTTTTTCACCTCCAATAAAACACTGTGCAGCACGAGGAAGTAACAAACCCTAGCCTGAACCAAAGTCATCTGGGGCAAATTATTTATGTGCTTCTCGCTAACTGTAGCACATTAGGCTAATCGCTCAGGTGAATAGGGATGTGTCAGATAAACGCCCGTTTAATTGCTTCACCATGATTGAAGCGTGATAGAGTATAGGGGCCATGCTGTTAATGTGTTAACAAGGTGATTACAACCACTTTTAGAGTGACCCTTTGAATTAACAGCACGTGAAGCTAATCCTTAGGCCATCGATGAACATAGACGAGCCTGGACTGGTGGTTCATCATCACCGAGACCCAAGCGGCCACTATGCTGCCAAGCCCTAACGTCATCACACGCTGTACCACTAGCTGTGTTAATGGCTACAGCTTTAGAACATGATGGTGAGAGAGATGTGCTATAAAGCAATACAGCTGACTTGATAAGTACATGCTGTGATTAACCACAAAAACAGATTGGTGAAGCGTTAGAGAGATTTATGCTTGTCTGCACCAATTTCCAATTTGCTTTAATCTGGCAGACACGATAGAAAGGTGTAGGAAAAGTGTGTATTTTATCTTTTTTGCTGTACTTATCTTCATCTGTCAATGGGAGGTGATCATTAAAGTTAACAACCCATGCATGAGACCAGGCAGCCAGCATACTCCAACATATGGCACTTCATGCCAATCTAAGTTTGCCCTCTCAGCATTTTCTGAAATACATTACATGAAAGTAAGCTATCAAGTCTGAGAATAACAGTTTGGAAAAGAGCAAGTAAACAATCGCTTTAAAGAAGTAGTTTCTAGTGGAACGATAACGTTTTAGTTGATTTCTGTTGTTTGATGCTGAGTAGAGAGAGGCCCCTATATTGTTTAGCTTCTGAGATTCAATCAGCTGCAAATTTAGTTGCCGATCTCTAAGGAAATACACACTCACCCACAAGTGAAATGTGTACATGTCCCAGATCTCCTAACCCTTTCACCGTCAAAATGATTTTTTCCTACCTTTTAACATTTGTGCAAATTGTATTACCACCCAGATAATTAGTTTCTTGCGTCATCGACTGTGGGTATAATGGCCACCTTGCACGCTGCTTTCTGTCCATGTGAAGTGTCCACTATCTTCCAGCATGTTCTCAGTCCCATGTTGTTCTCCCTGTCAGCCTGAAGTCAGCCGAGTGACTGAATTATTCAGCCTCACAGCAGCACCTTTCCTTTATCCAGCCCCAAACCTGGCAGGGGATGCATGAGAGGCAGGGGAGTCGGGAGGCAGGCAGGGGAGACATTGGAGTCAGGGCAGGTTGGAAGTCTGCTTGGCTTCAGACACACCGCCCTGGCACCACTTTCCCAGCAGTGGGAAACACCAAGACACCTACACATCGCACCAGATAGAATTTGAGTGAATTACAGTATCGGTATCAATGTAGATGTATTTGATACATTTTGTCAACGGTCCAGGTGTTTTTCTAGACTCCATTCTCCAGCCTCTCAGTCACCATAAGTGTGGCAGGGTTCCAGAACTCAAACTGGGCACAGCACAAAGTTTTTGCCCCTCCCTCCTGCGAGGAGACAAGCTTGTTTAAACGCTCGCCGCTGAGAGAAGGGAACCGTGCCTGTCAAACAGAAGACCGACCTCCCTAGGCTCCTCTGTAGGGCCCTACCATGCTCGGCTCTGCTCCCAAACCACACCTCTCAGACTGCCTAAACTGATCCACAGCTGCCCAGTCTTTATCGATGCTACTGTACATAACTGTGAAAATACCTAGGGTTTCTGAGAGATACTTGAAGGGCCTCAGTTCCCAAATGTGTCAACATGAGAAAGCTACTTGTGTATTCTATCTCATATTTCTATCACTGCTTGGTGGTTTTCCTTTGTCCTAAAACACTGTGATTTGAAATGCTGCATTTGAGCTTCACGTGATTCATTTCAGAGGCCATATGTAAGAAAATGGAGCAAATGTAATCTGTCCCTGATTCCAAGACTAGAAATCCAACTTGGCGAAAACTGAAAATGGCAGTCCGTGGAAACTCGGAGTCAAGGTTAAGGAAATGCAACAAAGCAGCACAGCGCTTTCATAGGAAATCAATAAGACTTTCCTCGTTAATGTACTCGTACTGCTGTGTGGATGACAGTCCAGTCACTGGAGAGACAAGGAAACAGCTTTCTCAACATGATATGGAGGGCTGGGGGTAAGGGGGGTGGTAGTGGTGGTGGTGAGGGGGCTAGGGGGGTGGTGAGGGAGCAGAACTTAGAAAATGCTGCAGTTGTGTCTTTCACAATTTGCTTTATGTCAGAACGACTTTCTGTTTTTGAAATCCACCACATCTGTGACTCAATAAAAGCAATGGAATCTGCGTTCTTGAGGAAGGTCCTTCCTCCCAGCAGTGGTCTGGTCTGACATGCTGAGGCCACAGCTCTGAGCCTCTCCTCCTGTGACCTCATTATTCTCAATGCTCATGTTTCCAGAAAACCTATCAGACTCTTTGACCTCTGCGTGACCCCTAACTAACAGTGTGTACTGAAGGTTGGCGGTATTGTGTCTCTCAACTTTTTTGGTCAGTATTCAAATCATGTCTTAGCCGTGCAAATCCTGCCTGGGAAAGGTAATTAATTCCTATAATACCTGTAACTGTTGTATTCGTCTGGCTGGTTATAAAGGATATAAGGTTTAGGATGTACTATGTTTAGCTGGAGATTCCGATGTCTCAAGTCGGAAGTATTAACTTACACTGATCTCCAGAAGGGGTTATCTACCTCATGTACTTTGTTTTTCTGATGATTTTCTTGTTTGATGTTATGATGTAGATTGTTTAATTTGATGATGACAATAGACCCTGACTGGAAGTTTTTTTTTATGAAAGATAAACCCAAAAATGAAGATTGTAGAGGTTATCTGAAGTGGACTACTTCAAATGCATTTGCGCAGTTAAACAACATTTGATCTCATCAAGATTACCTACGTTTAAAGTGTATCCCTCAAACTCAGAGTCGTCCCTAAAATGACGAGTTTGTAAATGATCTTCCCCCTGTAAACTGCGGAATCACTAGACTGGACCTTGATGGTGAATGCCAGCCAAGACCCCACCTTTCCCCATTGTCCAGAGCTGTCAGGCAGCCGAATGAACAAGCCTTGGATATGAAAGGCCAGCCCTGCTTAGCTTGCTATCTGTACCATTTGCGCTAATATGAGTGGCTTTATTACCATATAAATGAGATAAGGTCTTCAGTTATTGCGGGGGGAACCCTAACCCTGCAGGAATTAAGACCAAGTAGCATGCATTGCAAAGAGTTGTGATTCAGGAACGAGCAACAAGCTCCAGAAAAAAAAGACAACGTTTAATGGGTATGTTGTCTGTACATGACCTCAGAGATCTCTCTAGTCAAGACTATTGACAAGGATCCTCTTATGAAATAACTAATGTTGTAAACCAAACTAAATGCTGGATTGACTGTCCTTACCCTCCAAAGACGTTTTCACAAGATTTCAAAAACTTTGAATCATAATTATTTTTTTTACAATTTTGTGACTGCCTCATCTGATACAACTGCAGGAAATGCCATTTATACTACGGCTTAACTGCTACATTACTGTTAGGCGAATTAGATATTGGATAAGTAAGCTAATGACATTTTCTATGATTTGTTCCATTGGGCATTTCTTTTATGAGTGGCATTGTAAAACTTAATGGTGTTTGGGCCATATAGAAAAAAAAGACAGATGGAGTGAGATAAAAAAGGGAGAGAGAGGGAAATAGAGAGGGGCAGAGAGAGATGGGGGAGAATGGCATTTATTAGTTGATGGAATGACCCACCTGGGATAAAAGGAGCGGTGACATTTTAGCTATGGAGCAGTGCAATTACCCCTCGTGTCAGCTGCCACGGAGAACACGTCTGTCACTCTCCCCTCAGCGCAACTCATCCACATCCACAGGAAAACAAGCTCTGATCGGTACATGCTAAAGTCTAGTTGGACTCTTAATGTGAACACAGAGAAAGAAAGATATGGGTGTCCTCTCGTGTGTAGGGGGGGATGACCCGCACATCCTCCGTCAGCCGCACGACGAGCATGTCCACGAATGCAAGACACTCTTGATCGCGGTGAATAATCAGATGAAAGCAATCGTGTGCACCCGCACACGGACGGGTTCGTACATGCCGGGCAACGATTGCTCCGAAAGGAGGGGTTTTAATCCAACGGATGTGTCAGTTATCTGCCACCCTGTGACATGCCATGATGATGAGGACTACATGATGGTTTACAGTGGCTACAGAAAGATAGAAGCAAGTGGAAACATCAGCATCCATGTGCTCTCATCTAAAAGGGTCTACTTGCTTCTTAGCTACATGACATGATGACGATGCCTCAATGAGGCAGATTCATTCATGCCATTACCCTGTCAGGACACAGGATAATGATTGAAGCAGGCCATCACCTGACCTTTCCTTGTCATGAAGTAACGACTAAACCCCATCCAAATCACAACACTGGGTGTTTCCATTAACTTTTATATCATAATCTCACAGAACACCACACACCTGAAGGTCATGGTAGCCTTTAGTAGCATGCTGTCAAGACCTATCGTGTTTGACCTTTCCCCAAAAACTGCCCCTCCATGAGACGACTTTATAGAGAGATTTGATTGCACGTTAGGTTTCATCATCGGAGTTTGGACGAATCTTGCATTATTGACTGAAATAACAACTTCTGAGAAGACAAGTTTGGTTCCTGGGGTGTGGGTGTGATAGAACAAATGGTATGGAATAGAAAGGTGGGGGGAGGGTGGAGTGAAAAGTGGGGTTGAAAGAGGGAGACAGAGGTAGAGTGATGAAAAGAAAAGAAAAAAAGAGAAGAGGAGAGGGACCTTCTCACAATAGCCTGTCTGTCTCTGACGTGACTACGTGACCTGACTTGATTCAGCCTCGACGTAGCCTTTGCGTTAATCTTTCATAGCTTGCCTGTAGTTATCATGACTAAGAAAACAGGCAGCTTCTCTTCCTAGTATCTGACACAAAGCCATGCACTTTCATCTCCAGTGCCATTGAAGGAGAAGTTTGATTTGTTTTTGTTTATCTCACCTTCCTCTGAAGTCTTCCAATATTTAGCAAACTCCAGTATTCAGACCTAGACAAGAGATGGTGATGATGAAAGGCACTGGCTTTGGCTGGTCTTTGATCATTTACAGTAACTCTGTCATGTGAGTCACTGGTCCTATCAAGAAGCTTTGATTCTGAACTAAACACAATTCATTAAAAACATATGGAAAAGAGAAGATACAAATAGTTCTTTTTGAGATTTGAAATCTTCTGTCCAACTGTTCTCCTGAGGATTCTTTTATTCAGATCAACTTGTCTACAACTGTCAAAGACCAATGTAGTACATATTCGGACTGGCAGAACCATTGGACAAAACAGCTACAGCCACACAAGCCGTTTTGAAATCAGTTGTTCTTTTCATGCAGGAAAGGTTTATCAACAATGTATAAATGGATGAATGTACCCAATAAACGGTCCTGAAATGTACAGCATTGAAATAATGAGTGCTCATCGCAATTTAGCTGAGTGGCACATTTGAACAGAAGGGACTAATGGCATTCAGAGCACTTGAGAGAGCGACATCAGTCATACTCTCCATGAACTTCTCCCTGGACTGATTCTCATACTGTAGACTTCAGGAGCCATTAGCACTTACAGACTGACGAGAAAAGGGGCATTTGGGTTACGCTAATGTATTCTTGCATGAAGGGAATCTGATATCCCTACAGGGACATGTTGTAGCCAGGCTTGGGCCAGCTGAGCTTGTCACTGCTTCCAGAGTGGTCCAGATGAGGTCAATGGTGGTTACTTTCTTCATCTCCCCTGGGCTGACTTGGCGCTGGACTGGCTGAACTGGATCTAACCCCAGTGACTATCATGAGGAGTTCAACAGGGAGATTTGGGTTGTATTTGAGGGCACATGCATGTTACTGAACTCTCGTCAACAAGCTCAGATGATTTAGGCATCTGATAATTGTACCACTTCAGCATCAGGGCTAGCAACAGCAGCCTTGCTTTATACAGTATCAAGCTGCAGTACTATTTAGACGCTACACTTTCCCACCTGCCACTGCAACAAATCTTCCATACAGACCTTTCGTCAGCACAGACCACTTATTAGAATAAAACGATTCAACCAACTCACTGCTCATTCACAGACAGAGTTACCTCCACTCCCCCACGCCTCTACTATGCAGTAATCAGACGATAAGACAGTAACAAACAGCTTCACACTAGTAGATGAGCTTCCTGCAGCCCTGTTTGCGTGTGGATTTCCTGGAGTCAGAGAGCGGCAATATTAAATATTAAAACTCTCTCGCTGCCACGGGGCACGGCTACGTTCACAGAACAACATGAATCTTGTTTACATATCCTCATTTGGTAGTCTTACACGAAAGTTTAATTTCTCCATCATTATTTTGTACTCCTGGAGGTCTGGAATAAGTGGGCCACAGAGGATTTGTTTCTCTAATTGAAAATGTGGATAATATCCCTTTCCTCTCTGCGATGACTGCGGGGATTTGGAGCTTTCATCTTGCATCTGAAGCCACTCCACACATCTGACCCAGGACGTACTCTGCTTTAGCTCAATATAAAAACAACGTCTGAGTATACCTAAAAATATGTTTTGTTTTTCATGGCCAAGTACTCAAGCTACATGGTCCAGGTCAGTTAGTTGGAGTCCTTCAAGGCCACCAGGGGGAGATGCGTGACACTTTGACTCCAAAACACCCTAAGCATTAATTAGAAACACTGAGTAATGACTCCCATGTATTAAATATATCCTTGGTGCTGTTGTGATATCAAGCCTTAATCCTCAGCAGTCTGGCTGTGGAGGAAGCGCCATGCTCCTCAGTGTGAGATGAAGAGAGCTTAGATGCCTAAGACTCACGACAAAGATGTTGGAAATAGTGGGGTGCTGGTGGCTCAAGGAAGGTCTTAATCAACACCGTTAACACTGAAGGTGCAGCATGAGTTGTTGGTGTTACCATACAACCAAAATAACAAAGCGGTTTGACAACTTGCTTCAGAATGGAACTGCTGACTTTATTTATACGCCTGTCTCTTTACCCCCTCCCCCTTTGTTAAACTTCCAAGCTGCTTCCCTTTCACGTTGTTCTCTTCAGGGATACATGTGTTCCACCCAGTCTTTTTATAAAGCAATTTTCAATAAAGTCAGCTTTGTTCTGAAGCAGGGCACACCATCTGCCGGGTGTCTAAATAAATGCAAGGGGATATTTAACTGCACCTTGCTCTGCATTTAATGACACTAGAAAAAATGGCGAGCGAGACAAAAAAAAACTGACAGTTGTAATTTTGCAGGAACAGGACGTGTATGAGGACACTCACAATCCCTATGACAATAACATTTGCTTTTATGGAAGAGGCAAAAAAGAAAGGCTAATTAAATTGATTTATGACCTTTCGTCTTTTTTTACATTTTGGAGAGGGGAAATGGCTGACACATTCTGGCTGTAATGGTTTACATTTTACAGTTTAAAAAATGTATTCATCAAGGGCACTTTTGCCTTTTCCTTTGATATAAAAAATTATAATCTCTCAGCACAATGTCTGTCCGAGGGTACATTTCCATTGAAACAGCTGAGTTTGAAGGATAAAGGAACAATAGTTCTCAACTCACAGAGACGCCCAGAAGTACCAAGGAGGTGAATAGTTATGGCTTTGCCCTATGAGGTATTTGGCTCTCCCTGAGATCAATGTGTTGGTATTTTTATAGCTCAACGCCACCCTCAATTAGTATCATGTCACTAAGTGCCCTTGACTCCAGTCAAGCAGAGCTGCGTCTGCTGGTGTGCTGTGGGTAGCAGTTGCATGCTGTGCTTCAAAACAGAGTGCAGGCACAGGGGTTTGAACAGGAGAGCAAACTCCTGCTCACTGACTGACCTTCACATTAGTTATTTAGGCTGTCTAGGGAAGACAAAAGGAATATATCCTTGAAACAAGTCTGGAAAGAGTCCAATGTATGCCGTATGCATCTTGTTGTAGATACAAATAGAACACAGCCCAACAGTAACTTTGTCTGATGATTAAAATATATGTTTAGAATTTGTGTTGTTTAAGTTCAAGATTTCTATCAAAGGTTTGACAGTAAAAAGCCAAAACTTACCGATCCTGCCTTTTAACTACTGACATGTAAGTTATCTGAAACGAGTCATCGGTCAGACCAACATCTAGCAAAAGGAAATCGCTGTGATTTCCAGACACACAACACAGTGTTGTGGTGTCTTCAAGTCTGAGTGGAAATGTCCAATTGTCTGGTCAGCGATCCCCCCACACCCATCCACCCCCCAAAAAAGAAAGTAAGAAACTGCAGCCAGCAACTCCAGCAAGATTAATGACCATTGATCCCCAACACAAACCACCAGGGCAGCAGACCTTGGCTCTGATGCCTCGCTCTCATCAGGTCCAGATGACCAGTACAAACCTCATTACAGACCCTCCAAACCCCTGGCACATCCCTCTGCTCTCTGTCTCCACCTCAGCCAAGGACAGGTGTGTGTGTCTGTGCTTCCTTGCTTGTTTCAGTTCATTGAGGTGTTATAGAAAGGCAAAGCCTAATTGCTCGATTTAGTTTGTCTGTAAAAATATAAAAAGATCAACAAATACATTTGTGATTGTTTCTAATATGATGCATTTATCTGAAATAAACAGGAATGAGGATTTGATGATAAAAAAAAGCTCACATTACACTGTATTACTATTGTCTTTCAGATTATAGAAAAAGATATCCATATATTGTACATGTTTATTCTGTCTGTCCATCTCAACTTCTTCTCTCTTTATTAGAGCAAACCGCCAGCCCTGTATGATAATCTGAGGGTTTTGAAAACTTTTCACCATCTTCTGGGCAAACATTGTGTATTGTACTATCTTCCTGATCAGAAGAAAACTTAAAAACTGAAGAGGCACAGGGTCACTGCCGATCCGAGGTTGAAATATATAACTACCATTCTGTAGAAATATACCTTTTGCAAATCAGCTCTCCCACTTTCCTGAAGGCAAGTATTTGATTTCTGCCCCTAACACAGTCTTTGATATTAGAAAAAGGCCTGTCCAGGTGATGATTAGCATTAAATAGTATATATCCTCATTATTTCTTGAAAAAAGGCTATTTTCACTTTTCACTTAAATGGGAAATGGCAATAATATGCTCATTATAGACTTTTAAGAATGGAGATTACTGAATGTTTGCATAGCACATCAATGCATAGACACATGGGTGACTTACAGTAATATGACATGATGGCAATGCAAAAAACCTTTGTAGATTAAGATATCTTAAATATTCTTGGATCAAAAGCAGACGAGACTTTAATGTTACCAGACTAACCGGTGAATCTGAAATTGATAATAATGGAAGCTTGTTAACTTTAGATTCATACATTAACAACAGTCTCATACTAAGGGAAAAAAATATCACCATCTAATTAGGCCACATGTTGAAATTTCTTAAAGAGGAGCTAATTAAAGGAGGAAAATATTTACAAGTAATGTAAAAAAAATACAAGACAAGCTGCTCTTTAGCATGTAATTTCAAATAGAAGCATGGGGGAAGTCCTTCAAGGAATGTTTCAAGTAACACACTGTAAGATGGTAGTACAAACACTGTACAAGGTGCTCTTTTAAATGTTGAAATTATGATTACTATGACTTCACTTGAACGATGATCTGTGTGGTAACAACATGATAATAATAGTTGTGATGGCAATATCATCCTGACTTGATAATATAATTCCACCCAACCTGAAAGAAGACTTTGACTCTGTAACCAGTAAAACTGCATTGAACCCAGAGGTCTTGGGGTCCACAGCACAGGCACCCATGCTGGGGCACCATTCCTCTCATTAAGATTAAAACAACATGATGGGCCACTGAACATCCTACTCCCTCAAGATCTAAAACATTTCAATCATCCAAAGAGAACCTGGCCACGACTAGATGCATCTGGAGGCCCAGGAACTTGGAGTACCAGATGGCATCTACACACATGAACTTGCTGATGAAGCAAATGAAGACTTTAGTGAATACATTGGAGCCAATGTGTATCCATTAGCATGGATATCACACCCCTGTTAAGATACTTTCATACAACATTGCCCATCAGGGGTGGTGGAGTCATTGCACCATCTCCTTTTGAAAACATCTGGCTAACATGAACTAATCATGGCTGTCAAATCAACAGCAATATTGAATGGGCTTTTACCGTCTGCTTCAACACAAAGATTCCTGATGTCCTACTGAAGAGTTCACCTTTCACATATGGGATGAAGTGCCAGAAAAGCTAGTATGAGGACAGTTAGCTTGACTGAACAAATGTCCCTTAGATTTTTCAACAAAGCATTTTCTGCCCAAATGTACAAAGAAACAAATCTAAATCCATAAATTGCAATCATTGTATTTTCTGAGGATTGGTTCATTTTCAGTTTTATAAGGGTGTGTTTGGGTTGGAGGAGGGGGAGGGGGGGGGGGGGCACAGGCAGTCAGCACATCTAGTATTTTGTGTAACCCAAATAAGCAGGGATCCTGCAAGATGGACCCAAGAGGGTTTTCCTCCATAGCTGGACAAGTTCATGCCCCTCAGGGATCTCATACATCAATTCAATTTATTTCAGTAAATGGACCAATTCATCAGGGAAATTTAGAATGTCGTCTGTGTTTTCCATCAAGCCGTACCTTGCTCTGCTTTATCATTTCCACCAATGGATTAAACACGTCTGCAGAAGTTAGAAGAAAAAAAGTGTGGACATATTGACAGTTGCCAAGGTGATGTGTTGTTATGATTTTATTCTACATGTGTAATAAAGCAGGAATATAATGTAAGAAACATGACATCTTACACATCAACAACCACAGTTCAATGCGTGTTAGCAGAGTTAAAGCAATCGCATCAATCAAAATGGACCACATCCGTGTAGTCTGTGAGGGACGACGTTACGTTTCTGAACGTAGGTCACATCTCTTGACTTCATGTCAAGAACCATCAATTCTATGTTGACATGTTCTTCAACAACAAGTGTTGTGGTGGAGCCACAACAGCACGGTAACAGAAGCGATAACTCCGCGATAACTCAGCGCCTGGGAGATGAGGGAGGCAGTGAGCGTCTGCCAGGCGGGATCCTTCCAGATGTCTTTGTGCGATACCCCCCTCCTCCCGCCCGCCACCCTGTGCTGACGAGCCTGTGTCATCCCCGTGACATTTTCAGAGACATCACATTCCATCAGGACAGTAATTAATCAGAGCCATAACAATGTGATGGTGGCATGGAACAGTCGCGTTGCCACGGCACCAGGAGGAGAGGGAGAGAGAACACTGCCAGGGACCTCCATGGTGCCCACCAGGGTGCGACAGGAAGTACTTTCACGGCAAGTCCTCAATGACATCATGCCTGTCCCCATAGTGACATGTGTCCTTGTTAGTCCACACAAACCCAAACTGTGCCTTCACAGGAAGGCCGTAGCCATGGAGTCAACATTGGGGGGGACTAATACACTTTTTAATGATCATTTCGGACAGCGTGCGTGGTTGCCTGTCATAGCGTTGCACTTTTATATTTTTATATCAATATATTGGGGGGGACATTTTTTACCAGATTTGAATGAATGAATTTGTCAAGAGAAAACACAACGTCATTAACATAATCAAGCTCTTCCAAATGTGAGTGGGCCATATCCGCCAAATGGACATGCTGTAAGACAAAAAAGAAAATGCACCACTTTCATAATCCACTGTCAATTTAGAATCCCAGCTTTCAACCATTTACATCAAGATCTGGTTTAGCCCATCTCTCATACTGATGATGTAAGGGTTTAACCCCATACTGTGAGCCATGGGTTGTAGTACTCACTGCTAACATGGTTGTGTAATCCCATTCACAGTTTTGTTAATCCTGTCACCTACTGGCTAGCCAGGAGGGGTATGTGAACTTGAATCAGCAGGGTTAGGGTTAGATGACTCAGTGACACAAGCTGCGGGCAACAATTGAGTTGAATGAGGACCAGATGAGCCCAGGAGTTTCAGGCTATGTAGAATGTACAATATTAGACAACACAAGGGTAGACAGCTGTGGTGATTCTTTGAAAATTCAACAACAATTCAAATTCAACTATTTGACTTAGTTGCATTATTCATACCTGGACTTGAGATTGTTGTATTTGAATATCTGAATAAGTGTTTTGGTGACTGCGGATATCGTCATACCAATAGCAAATACAGTCACTCATACTTTCATACTTTGTTAGCATTTACAACTAGCCTTGTTTGTTTGGTGTTTTCATAGCACACTGTGACAGGCATTTCCTGGTTTGCTTGTCATCTTGTCACTGTGACCTTTACATGTGACATAGCAATGATTGTAGGAGTGCTCTTCAGTCAAGTGGATACGAAATGGAAGGTGCCATTGCATGTCAAACTATTTAGCCATCGAATGGCTTCAATCCTGTAGAAGTCTGCTAATCTACAGGACACAGGGTGACAACAGAACACATGCAACATTAAGACAAATTTGGGATCATCTCAAAAGCAATAGTCTTTAAGGGATTGAAGGCAGTTTTCTTTAAATGTTTCATTCCACCACTCATTAATCTTCCATAAACAGATGGATCAATGTTAAAAGATTACAACACTTGATTCCTTTTATCACCTGTGAGCTTGTGTTAATCCTGTGGTTTACCTCACTAGGGTTTAAGGTAATACAGAGTTGCAGAGAAAAAAAAAAAAAGAAATAAAAGCTTTACCTTTCAGTCCACCAAACCAGGTGAGTTGAAATTATTATGAAAGCTGCTGAAGCAAGAAGGTAAAGGTGCTGTGCTCGGGGGAGGGGGAGGGGGGGAGGCCCACGGACAGTCCAAGGCCTTAGAGAGCACGGATGCTGGTGGAAATGCCTCTGTAAGCACTGGAATTATTAACATTTAGGTATGCTTACAAGACAGTATTAATTCAAAGTAAGCAAAAATATCAAAAAAGGCTGCAGTGCTGCAGGAGCGCACATGCACACTTTTATTCACTCATTTACATTTCATGTCAAAGTTGCCCTCCTCGACACTCCCATCTTTCATTGAGAAATGAACCGAGCTCAGAAGAAGCCTTGAGGCTGGAGAACGTATCTTATCACTGACCCTTTTTTGTGTCAGTCTTTGAAAGCTCGATATTTCTTGACTGTTGTATTATTTTTGCAGCCAAGTAAGGGTTTTTCTCTGCACGTGTCAGGACTTTTCCCCTTTTCCCCCCAAGTCTGTTGCCAAACAATACTGTAATGAGACCCAAATTTCTTTGTCAATAATAGTAAGTGGGGAAAAAGGCAAATGACTACGATACATGCATGCATATTCATTGCTCCAAAATACAGTTGATGCAGATACTGATTTAGGTGGTTAGCTTTGTAATATTTTTTGGGGGGGTGTTTTATTCATTACAGTGACGTGTAGATTATTATTGGCAAATTGTTTTGAGCCATCGCCCACATTTAGAATTCACACGTCTTCGCATGCACCCAAAATGTTTATTTTATTTTATTGTATTTATGAATTTCAATATGCTTACCAAAGAACCTTGACACATGAAACGTCTCAGAGGCAACTGACTAGTGGATGTCAGTATGTTTTAGCAGCCAGAACACTGCTTCAGCTCTGTCTAACCCTCCTACCCTACAAGACAGTCTACTTGTGTGATGGATGAGAATTGATGGGCAAATCAATCGAGATCACAGCTTATATAAAGAGTGATTTTAATGTACTTAATGTTATTGACTTGTGATTCCCTCTGGCTCTTCCTGACTACACTTGCAACAGAAAGTGAAAAGAGGGGATGGAAATGCTAACAGTCAGTTGTTAATCATGTGGAACGGAGTTAAAGGAGGAGTGACAAAAGCAGTTCAGATAAATGTCTATTTGGAAGATCCTGATTCCATGCCTGCAGTCTGGTCTTTAGTGTGTTTTCAAACATCCAAGAACTCACATGTATTCATACAAAATCATTCTGAAGTTTATATAGGTTCTTATGACTCAGCACTAATGATTTAGACTGAAGTGTAACTGTCTGAACAACTAGCTGGGTGGCTGGCTGACTGACAAATATAACATACAAAGACATTGAAAAGTTCGGGACAAAACCTTGAGAATATCACCTCAGATTGTTCCATTCAGAACAGGAGGCACTTTGGATAACGCATAATATTAATTAAGCAAGAAGACAGTGGTTGAAAATAGATAAACATTCTAATGGAATTCTTTAGAAACCTAACTGAAGACTATGACAGTAAATGTGACCCAAAGACCTTAATGAATTAAAAAATTCTGCTGATGGAAATGTTTTAGCATACAGAGCAGGAAGCTTCCAAACCTTAAAAACGTAATATGATAGGAGAGACGTGAGGAGAATTTTAAATTTCCATCAGCAAACATTCTGAAATATATTTTAGAAAATCTTGTAAAAGCTAAATGAATGAGGATGTTGACGTGTTTATGCAATGACATCCCACCTGCCAGAATGATGGCACTGTGGTAAATAAACTCTGAAAAATCTGCCGATGTATCATCATTTTCAAATGATTAGAAGTGAATAGATTTCCCATTTACAACAAATGAGTTAAGATACACATCTAGATTAACAGCAGTTGGGTCATATAATTTATCAGCATATTATTAATTAAATAACACTACCAATTTAAATGAATGTCTGAACCCCTTAAGCATTGGATCTTTCTCCGTCTCCGAAAGTTTAGTCAGTGGAGACTCTAATTTCTAGAGAACTATAGCCATTCCATTACAGACGAGGCAGGATGGGAAATTATCAATTTTCTTTACACCGAATGAGACAGACAGATACAATATCTGCTGGTGAGATAGACAGAGCTGCGGTTGGAGAAGCAGGAATCCCTCTTTCTCTGCCTATGAAATATGCAAAGTCTGCATATGATTATGAATCGAAACCTGAAACATAGCCCCTAACCTTTGATACATGCACTGTCAGCACAAGGGAATGCCTGTAAGATAAGCATGACGGAGGGGGGGGGGGGGGACTTGCTCAATGCTAGAGTTTTTGGTCAAGGACTAACCAATGGTGATTTCTTCATGAGAAAGTATCTTTTAGTTTTCAATCCCTTAGAATAAAAAAACAAATAACTAAAATACAGTTTAGATATTGCACAAATCAAACACAACTAAAGGAACTAGGGAAAACAATCATAATCAGCACAGCTAAAGATAACAGTAAAAACTTGACGTAACTCTCCCTCCAGAAAGGCTTCTGGTCTACTCGTACAATCCTCCAACTCTCCCATCTACCTCCGGGCTAGGTACCTAAATACAGACAGGCTTGCAGCTGACACTGTTGATACTCCTCCTACTGAGTTATTGATGGATGGAGATCTGGAAGACGATGGGCTGGAGCTCATTTCAACCTCACGCCTAATCCCAAATCCATGTCTTTTTACGTAAGTGAGACCATGAAATAAAAAGAGAGGCAGAAAGGTAGATACAGACAGAGAGAGACAGAGAGACAGAGAGACAGAGAGAGAGAGAGAGAGATATGAGAGAGAGAGAGAGAGAGAGAGAGAGAGAGAGAGAGAGAGAGAGAGAGAGAGAGAGAGAGAGAGAGACAGAGACATCTCCGGGTCACCATTATTCCATTATACATAATCATCTCACACTCTCTGTAAGCAAAGAGAGACAGAGAGAGACAGAGAAAGATAGTTAGACCGGAGTGTTGATGGAGTAATGGACATGACTAGAAGAGTGAAAGAGAGGAGAGAGAGAGAGAAAACAGAGGTAAAGTGAAAGAGAGATAGAGAGATAGAGAGAAAGAGAGAGAAATACAGACCTGAAGACAGAAATTAGTTTTCTTCATTGAGTGAGTAACTGTACATAGTACAGTTCCATGTGCTAAACCTTCTAAATCACCTGGATTGAGCACACCACAACAGTCCGGGCAGTACAGACTCAGACATCTCTTCCAATTCCATTTTTAATATCCCTGCATCTCCTGAGCCATCCAGGATCTTCCTGCCGTAATCCCTCTGCTACATATTCCCCATGCTCAATATGTTAATATCTCCCACCACATGCATCATTCGTCAGGGACATGGCTGGTGACTCTGCATCTGTTTCCAACAAGACAGATGTGCTAACACGCTCTTCTAAAGCCCTGTGTGCCTTTCTATGGTTGATTCGCCATGTGCGTTACATGATAATAAGATCAGTTCATTTTTCATGTTAAACACACATTGTAAACCCTAGGACAACAGACATATCAGGGTAGTTAGTGGTGTTTTAACAGACCTTATTGTTTACAGCAGTTAAGAGAGGTGTTCCATGGCAGATAGCGATAAGTGCATTTGTGTTACCCAGTAGACCAGATACAGCAAAGAGATTGTGTGCCATTTCGGCTCTGCGCCCAAATCCTCATATTTTCCAGCTTCCCTAAAGCTGCATTTCTATTGCATTTATTCATATAGAAATAACCATTTTCTCAGCTTACAAAGCCCTGACCCTCCACACACAAAATTGCATATTCAAATATTTCTGTAAGTGGGAACAAAACTCTTTGAAGTTGTTTTTTAATAATTACAAAGCGATTTTGACAGACAGTGCTGTTGTTAGTTTAACGACAAATATTGGTCTTGAAGAACGTCTTTTGCATAAATATGTAGGCAACAGCATTAATGGCTTTGATAAAACTTGCCTTCACAATCGTGAAATGACCCTGGTTCCCACATGAAGGTGTCAAGGGTTAAGGATAATGCAATAATGCTGAAATGCACCTGATTACATGTCTAGCACTCTGTTCAATTAGTGGGATGGAATTACTGTAGTAAAGTAGTTAAGTAAAAAAAGAAAAGTGGGCTGTTTCCTGTATCTTTAACTTTTTTGTTGCCTTTAGCAAAGTAACCAAAAGGGGTGATTTTGGAGTTCTTAGTCACAGTACCACACAACTTAAAATACACATTTTATACAATCATCCATCTCATCCAGACAATTTGTAGGTCAGATTTGGACTTACATTTGTACATAAATCTGAGGGGTTGGCATTTATGAAAAAGTATTCATTTATTGTGTTTCCATACAATTTTACCTTCACCTTGTGTGCATTCAAAGACAGCTCTGAAACCCACAAAAGATCAAAATGATAAGAGATGTATTTTGGGGTTGTTTATAACAATTATTTTCCATACCACAAATGTGTTTTAACTATTCCAAAGGCAACACTACTGTAAGCTCCTCAACAGCCTTTGAAAGTTGACTCCCATTTGAAGCAACTGACCGTCAAAAGCATCATTGTCTAATTTGTCACCTCTTCTTGATGCTTGAGTGTCGTTTATCGCACAAAAGTCTGTCATTATGGAATGTAACATGTGCTGCTTACAGTACCAAGCAGTACTGAGGGGAATACATTTGAATGCATTTCCATGAGATGAAAACATCTTAAGTGTATATGCGCTGACCTGGGGACATTTCCGGATGGGCTCCATCCTGTCTCGCGTTTGAAGGCATGTTTGGAGGATAAATATGAAAGCTGCAGCGAGTGTTGCAGTCAGCCAGCGTGCATGCATGTTTGGATGAGAGAGAGAGAGAGAGAGAGAGAGAGAGAGAGAGAGAGAGAGAGAGAGAGAGAGAGAGAGAGAGAGAGAGAGAGAAAAGAGAGATAGAGAAAAAGTGAGAGATAGAGAAAAAGAGAGAGAGAAAGAAAGAGAGAGAGAGAGAGAGAGAGAGAGAGAGAGAGAGAGACAGAGAGAGAGAGAGAGAGAGAGAGAGAGAGAGAGAGAGAGAGAGAGAGAGAGAGAGAAAGAGAGAGAGAGAGGCTCTTTGCAAACAGGCTTTCATGTGCTTAGGCTGACAGGCGTTTGAAGTAAGTGGTCGAGTCTGAGATTAGGCTTGAGTGTGAGAGGACGGCCTTTCGAGAGAGCGAGAGAGAGAGAGACAGAGAGAGAGAGTACCTGATGTATATCCTCCAAGTTTGTGACAACACTTCCACAGCAAAATATCCTCGCATGAATCAGTCTAATATAAGCGCCACAACACTACATAACGCTTTTAATTGGTGTACTTCCCAATGCTCCTTTTTAATTTGAATTGAATTCCGTCTTGTTTTGACATGAATCTGTTTCCTTTTTCTCCACGAAAGCAAATAGGATGTTTGGCTGAACCAGAGAGTCATAGCACAGGCACCTTAAATGCTGCCCTCCAGGGACAGAGAACTCCTGGGTGGGACTCACTCACTAAGCCTGCCTCTCCCTCTCTTAGTTCATCCAAGCAAGGGCCACATTAGTGTGTCACTACTGATACGCATCAATATTTCCAGCTGAGGGATTTTTGTATTCACCCACAGACTGACAAACTCTATAGACTCTAACTAGATATACAGTATGTTTGAAGGTTGAAGTGCTTTACATGACAGAAATAGTTTCCTCACAGGTGGAGGCCATAGGTTGAGCTTCCCGTTATCAAAGCTCTGAGGCTTAGTATCAGAGTTATCTGAGTGTCTGAGTTATTGCATGGCAGTAGTCTTAGCCAATAAAGTGGATACTGGATACCAATATCAAAAGAAAAGCGCATATAAGAGAATAAGCAAAAATCTTAACGCAAACTAACCCAGACTCCAGACCCATGCTTTGACAGTGCCTTCCCAATCTTCCTACCACATCCATCTTCCAAGATGAATGGAATATAATTTTACAACCCTCATCATCTTTCCCCCAGAATGTGTACTACTGACATGGCAGCCTGGGATAGTGCAGAGAGGAGAGAGCTGCTGGCGTCTCTCTCTCTGCTGGTCTCCCTCTGCATGTCTTCTCTAAGGCTGAGGGATAGTCCATGTTCCTGTCTTGTTCCCCTCTAATGAGGATTAATGGCGGCCATGACAGTGTCTCTCTTCTGTGGACAGACGACCACACTTAAAGCCCACTTAACTCTGAACCTCCGAACTACCAAAGCACCTCATGGCCGAGATTTGAGGTTGCTGAGAAGATGGAAGTGCCCAGGTGCAGTATCCCCTCTCCTTGATTGTCAGGTTGCCCCGTTTTTGAGGCAGTTCATGCGGGCTGATTGACACCAGCAGGAAAGTTTCTTTGCCCTGTTTGGGGTTGACTTGTTTGTGTAGGGAAAAACTTTCGCTGTCTCAATAATGGATGAGACTGAGCTGCTGAGCTGTGGCGTCTGAAGGAGGCAGGAGAAGGCCAACGTTAAGAGCGAAAACAAGCGCCGGGAGGTGTAGTCAAAGGAACAAAAAACACAGAATACTGCCATTGTTTTAGGAATAAAAGGATTTCACATCAACACCATGAGTTATAAAACAGAACACCTGAGCTTTTTAGCAAGACCAAGACCAGGTTCCATCCTTCCTTCTGAATGTAGACAATCAAAATGCTTTGCCTGCAGCTCAACTAACCTGTAGGTTTTAAAGTCTCACACTCTGCCAACCAGGATTCAAGATATTGGTGTTGCCCTTTACAACACACTGAGTGAAGGGGATATTCCCCAACACTGCAGGTAATCCCAAGGTCCTGTCGTCTCTGTTTTGCAAACACATGCAAACCGCTTTGTGCAGAGCGGTTCAGCAAAGGGACAAGCAGGTGAGTCCTGTGGTGAGCGGCAGTTTAGCAGCTCAAACTACGGGGGGAGAGTCAAGCAGTTCAACTGTGTGGTCAACAGACATCCCATCTGCCCAGTAAGACTGAGTAAGAGTAAGATTCAGAAGATCACTATACTGTATTTTAAGATACCAAGATTTATGACTGGTCTGTCATGAGTTAATGATGGGAGAGTGTATTTACCACTGAATTAAAACATTTTAACTTGGGAAAAAATGTGTGATTTGGCCTGTCTGATTAATCATTATTAATGTACCTGCGGGTGGAGGTATTCTACGTAAATTATTCTGAGACAGGAAAGGACTGAAAGTAAGCAATACAAATATGCACACCAATGATTTCAGCCTGCAGCAATGTTTCCTTTACATTTCCATTTTTATTGCTGTCCATTCCAGGCCATTTCATTTGCAAAGCAACGTCAAGACTAAACCAATTTGTTTAGGCTGTTTCCCATTCTAAACATTTCCATTGCGTAACTTGCCCTCCCATATTGATGAAATATTATCTATGTAAAACAGTTGGACATCAAGTTTGGGAAACAGAATAAATCTAATCGCTGCAGGGATCACTAAACATGGACTATGAAGTTATCTCATTTGAATCAACTTTATGGAGCAGAAGGCAGAGTTTGATCAGAACAACCGAGCCAACATTAATCAAAGATGTCCACTTAGGCTGACTGGGGATACAGTAGTGGTATTCTGCCATTGAAACAGTCTGAGTCAACTGTACAAAAGGTCTACTCAGATGAAGCAGCACTACTCTGTATACAGTACAAACTTTGTATTGAGCTGAAGCACTGTAACATCTGTAATGCTTTTCTTACATGTACTTATTGTAAATATCCGTTTATACAGTAGCTTTTACTGAAAACTGGCACTTCAATATGAATGTTTTAATTGATAATCACTCTAGCAAATGAAGCGAACCAAGTGTCTGAAAAAAAGACAGAGGTTGTCAGTGATAAAACAATCTTTGACGTCTGCTGATCAAATTCAGTTAGAAATTAGCCCTGAAAGTAAAATGCTGTTAACATACCAGTTTACTCTTACCTTTCACAGTCCACAAGAACTACATTTTCACTGAAAGGCCTGAAATAAAAAGCAGAAAATGAATGGCATGAATAAATCTGCCTCTTCTTCTGGGGGGGAAAGAGAGATCCAGCCAAGGTGATTCACGCTTCAGTGTCACAGTCAGTGAGCCACAGAGACAGGCGTCTCCTCAGCACAGCACTTTAAGCATGAGCTCATGTTTCTCTCTAACAGAGGAAATGCAGGAAGAAGGGAGCAGAACGAGAGGAGAGGATGCCTGGATTCTGGAAGGGTGGTGTCGCCTGTACGCAAACACTCACATTGGATCAGTGGGTCCATTAATGTTCATGGTTACTGGTTCTGGAACCATAGACAGCAGATGGGGAGGTGTGTAACATGATGCCTCACAGGCCTGAAAGAAAAAAAACGCTGTCTGTTGGAGGGAATCGTCCAAGAAGTAGTGTGCAGACACACGCATGAGCACACAGACATGCAGAAACACATTGCACAGGCACACACACACAAACATACACACACAAACGCGCAGACACATACTCACAAACTCACTAAGAAGTGAGGAGCCCCTCGCCCCTCAGCCCGGCCCCTGTCACAAGGACTTCATGTCGTCAGGCGTTGTGTGACTCCCCTGAGCTGGTTGCTAGGCAACCATAGTTGCAATGATATGCACAAGAGAGAGAGAGAGAGAGAGAGAGAGAGAGAGAGAGAGAGAGAGAGTGAGCAGGGGATACCTCTCTTGCCTCTGTGGCGTGGCATCACCGACGGCGTCAGCACGGGGTGCGAGTCTGGCTCAGCGGCTGCTGTCTCTTATAGCAGCCGAGCGCTCGTGCTGCGCTCAGTCACACAGGGAGACACAGCCAGTGAAGCGCAGGAGGACACTTGTCAGATAACTCATCGCTAGAGAAACAGGAGCTCAGCAACATTTAAAAGTCAGTCAACATTTCTGCTTTTCTTTTCTCCTGGACGGGGGAAACCTTCTGAAACTCTTGGTGGCGTACAGAAGAAAGTTTGACGGTGAGTTGATCGGACGAGTGTTTGTTAGACAAGGTTTCTGCCAACTTAGAGGTAGGTGGATGTCCAGCCTGTAGGAGAAGGACAGGGCAGGGGTACTTGAAGGGTTTGAGGTTGGGCTTAGCGGGGGGCGTACTGTTCAGAAGAACATGGATCTGCACATATGAAACTGCCTCCTTCCTCCCCTCTCTCTCTGATCTGCCTCTTGACCGGCTCCACACTTCAACCTGACACAAACTCCCCCAGCAGAGAGGAGGAGAGAAGAAGAGAAGAGCAGGTGGAAAAGGAGAGGACAGGAGAAGCCAGGAGAGGAGGAACGAGAGGAGGAACGAGGGAAGAGAAGGGTGGAGAACGCCGGCTCCTCCGGCTCGTCGAGGCGGAGGACTCTGGGAGGCGGCGGCAAAGAGAACTTGGCCACGAGTGAGATGAAACTCGGGGAGCAGACGTTCCACCGCCGCAGGGTACGACAGCCAACCGCAGCCCTCCAATCAGACAGCCCGGAAGACGAGCCAGCCCTCTCTGGATCCAGTGTCGCCCCTCCAACGCTGAAGGATGAGAGGACACGACTTTCCCCTTAGTTGCCAGGGATGTCGGCACGTCACAGAGAGACGCCCCCCTCCAGCATGTCCAATGCTATGTTTCTCCTGATGCTCTGCAAGGTAAGCCCCCCCACAGCCTTGCTGTATTTCACAGAGTTTATGAAATAGTTTGCGAGTCATGCAAGAGATGAATCCAAGACTTAAAACATGCTCTACAAATGATCTACCAAAAAGATCTTGAACTTGGACACGTTTTTGAGTGTGTCGCTTGACGCACTTTATAAAGGAGTTTTACATAACCTTGGTATGAACTACTACAGTACTGTCCTGTCTCCCGTGTGGTGCTGTGTGAGGCTCAGTCAGCTGGGAGTGCCATATGTTCAGGTGACACATTCATATCCACTGCTGGGAATCCTATGCAGCGCGTTGTCAAAAAACTATTGAGACATTTTACAGTAGATATCACGCATATGATATGTTGAGTCATTAGACATTTTTAGCAATATTTTTGGATAGGAACAATAAGAAAAGTATGATTTTCAATTTTTTGTTATATATATTTAATTATTATTAAATTATTAATTTATAATTGTAAATGTATCTATATATAATGAAGGGGAAATATTACACTGGATTTACTTTTGAACCAATGTTGGATCTAGTCCAGAACCATAGGTCAAGCACTGTACAATGTACTTCTATAATATGCACAGACTGTGTGTGTGTGTGTGTGTGGGGAGGGGGGCCAGGGGGGGGGGGGCACACTTAGGTGCATAGTTCTGTACGTTCCAATTTTTCTGTGTGTGTTTGCATGCGTGCGCCTTCATGCATTGCATTGCATATGCACGGGCTTGTGTGTGTGTGTGTGTGTGTGTACATACTGTATGTCTGCCTTTACTTAGGAAGGAAGGGGGGTGTTTGTTTTAATTCCATTTTCAAACAATGCCAAAAGCAACTCTGCCCGTCAGAGTCAGTTAGCATCTGGAAACATTTGACATGCTCAGAATTATCCAAGTGGCAAAAAGCCTTTACTCTCCACTGATCTGGAGAAGCCTGTCCCCACGAGGTGTGGACGGAGGGCCTGGATGTGGAGTTCCAGGTATGACAGCGCTCCCCTTCCCTCCTCATGCTCTTTTTATCTGATGCGTGCTTGCGGCGTTGGCGTGGAAACTTTGGAGTCAGGTGTGCGCCATTGTTGTTGCCTTCAAACAGCAGCTTGGAACACACTAGGCAACGCTTGCTGCAACCACAGGCTCTGCTTTAAAGGTCTGATCTGTGAAGCTGAACAGTACTGTGTGATAACAGATGTTAGAGACACATCAGGGATCTCTAGCTCTCTCTCAAACACACACACACTCAAACACACACACACACTCAAACACACACACTCTCACTAGTTATCTGTCGCTCTCAAATGCACATCCAGACACAAACACACTTTCTCTTTGTTTCTCTAGTCGCCCGGCCCAGACATCAAAACGTTTTTGTGCACAGACTTATAAAGCGCACAAACAATATGGTTTTATTGACACCACAATGACAATAAATCCCATGAAGGCTTGCAGTGTAAAACAAAGAGACAAATCAATGCTACGTGTTTACTGACATCGTAGCGCCGCTGTACACTGCCTGCGATGCCAATTTCATCTTCAACACACCTTCGCCGTCTCTGAAGCGCCAGTGTCGAGGCGCCCAGACAGAGAAGAGCGATTTGGACCACCTCCAGAGGGTCTGTTTGGGAAGAGCAGCTGCACTCCATAGTGATGTGTTTTCCTCTTTGCGCTCAGTTTTGGCAAGCTCTCTCCCTCTTTCTCCCCCTCTCCCTCTGTACCGCCCCCCACCCCCTGCCCCTCTATCTCTCTCTATCCCTGTCTCTCGCCACCGCTGTTTCTATCAGCAGAGAGCAGCCGTGTTCACGCATGAGGGCGCAGGCAGGGTGCGACACAAAGACTCATTCAGGTTGAGGGAAACCCCGTTTATTGGCCTCCCCGAGAGGGGTAATCAGATGCCATTGTTGGAGATCTGAGGCTGGGCAAACAGAGAGCACTCCAGACAGCGTTGGATCTAGCTCCTCTCTCCAGGAATATGCAGTGAAGCACATAATGGCACAACTTGAAGATGCTGGTGACGAGACCATATCTTGCATATTAGGATTCATCTCCTTCCCATATCGACCGCTGCAATATGCAGTTATCCAGCTTCCTGGTGTTCACGAGTCATCTACACCTTGTTCTGAATCGACCCATTAAAACAACGGCGTGGTGATCGATGTTGGTCTCAGTGACACGTTGATCCCAAACAGTACATCATCATCACACTTCCTCTCCTGCCTGTTTGTGTCAGTCACATGGGACTTCACATTGTTTCATGGGTTCCGCCCTGAGGTGTTTTAGGTCTGTCTCTGACATAATGCCAGGTTAAAGGGCCCATTGACCAGAATGACCCGTGTTGGGGACTGGGGACCGACTGCAACTCAGACATGTCCTCATCGTCCGTCCGGAGGCTGCCTCTCGCTGCTTCACTACTGTCAGCGTTACTGTCCTCGGACTCCCTGGAGCTGGACTGGAGTCTGCTGAAATATACTGTATGTCCTGGGTGTGACAGGAACTTTTGCCTCAACCAAACAGTTTGAGAAGGAGTCAAGACTGGGGTACGGGAGAACTAGGACAGGGGCGAGAGAACACAAAGGGCTGGTACTCTACCCGAAAGGATACATAGATTTCAAATTACTCTCCAAATGAGCTTCCATGGAATTGTGTTCATAATCTGGCTGTTCCAGATGTTAATTACAGCAAACAATTGAGTGAGATAGGATCGACCATCATCAGCCAAAGAGCAGGGCAAGTGTTCGCAGTGTAGACACTGTGATGGGTGGAGAGAAGACAGACTGAATGTTAAACTTGTACTGACGCGGTTCTTCCCTGTGGCTGATTCAACACTCGGGCCTGGGTGTGTTTGCAGAGAGGGACGCTGGAAAATTGGCTGCTGAGGAAATGAATGTGGAAAGTGTTTGTCCTGTCATTAACCTATCCTGAACTACAGAACAAGTCAACTTTTTGAATAACTGATATAGTGAGCCTAACGAATGAGCAACTGGCATCTCCGAACTTAACAATTATTCGATTTTCAACTTGTTTGGTTTCACTCTAAGTCCCCAATAAGATCCACAAACTACAACATTATCACGTGAATGCATTCATTACAATAATGAGGAAAAAACTATGCTCAAATTCCAAGTATTTAGACAGGCTTCATGGACTGGAGACAGGAACTCTGGCCCTGCCAGAGAAGGCTCACTCCACACCACTGGTTGGGTCAACTCCTCAGCGGGCATGATGAGTGCTCCTGCTCTTCCTGTAGAAGCGTGAACACTCGTTGACCCGTTGGATGAGCTCCGGTCCTGCGGGACGTGTCCGGATGCCAACCTGCTCCTTTGGGCTGCACACACACGCCTGCTCCTTCACCACGCACGGAGCCTGCTGAATCACACTCACCTCACGCACCCCCTTCTCTGACATACACAAACACACATACTGTATTGTAGACCGCCGCAAAAGCCACGACACATACATATCCATTCAACTACATAGACACTTTTTCTTCAGACACACACATATACCTTTACCGAGGTAAAGGTGTGTGTATGTATATATGGTATATATCACTGGTGGATCATACACATACCTCCAACCACCCACACACTAACTTGTCTTCAAGCCACACAGGCTCGATCCCTACCAACTACACACACACTAATTCATCGCTGAAAAGAAAGACACTGCCTTATGTATCAACAGCTTTCTCCCAGAAACCCTACCCTACCCACAACACAGATGCACTGTATAAATGCTTGATCGTAAACCAAAAGTTTGAAAGCAACAGCGCTGACTCGAGCGTTTGACTACAGCTTTTCTTGTATTAAAACACACTTAAAGTGGATGGCTATATTTTATTTAGAAAATTAATATATTTTTGATGAAAAACGTCTCCCTTCTCTCATCTCCCTTCACTGAATAAAAGATTGCCAAGTAAAAGCTTGAGAAAAAAGGAATGCAACATCCAGGAAGTCCCTGTCCAACCAGGAGCCAATCGTGTGTGTTGTGTCTGTGTGTCGTGTTTGAGAATTGTTATTGTTGTTGCTATCATTGCCCTGTTTCTGTGTCAACGCTTGCCTGGCACAATGCCGTGGCGATCACGACACCAGCATATAAAAGGTTTTATTTACAAGATATTTCAAGTTGACATTAGCCATATTGAGTCATAAAGCTGAGAGAATCTCACATTGTCGAGTAATTCAGTCCCAGACTTCTTCAGACATCGTGACGCTCTGTTCCCAGCACATCAGCTTCATGCAATCACCTTATTAGTTCTCAAATCCACCGACTCAAGCTTTTGGTGAATGGCTGTGATTTTTGATTGATCAGCAAATCCAAATCTTGCCTTTCACAGATTTGTCCATTTCTTAATTACACTGCTCTCGAACTTGCTTGAAATGTGTTTTTGAGCTCCTTTAACTCTCGAGCACAGTCTTTTGTAGAAAGATCAATCATCTAAATTAAACATAGCAATACAGTACACTGATTGATTGTACTTTTTCTTATCTGCTCGTTCCAGACTGGTCTGAGAGGAAATCTGAAGACTTTTCCAGGGAAAATGGTAAACACTGCCATCAGTGATGAGGAAAAAGGAATCCAAGACAAGGAGGGTAAGGAGGAATCCATCTTGGCCATGCTGGGAATAATTGGGACTATTCTCAACCTGGTAGTCATCATCTTTGTCTACATCTACACTACCCTGTAGGCCCAACCCATGGTCCTACAGAAGCTGAACTACTACTAAGACTTCCTGTTTCTCCTCTGGCCCTAGCAATGCTGATTGGCCGGAAGTGGAGACCAGAAGGAGGAGCAGAATTAAAAAATGTCCATCGTGTTAAAAGGGATGTGAAACTGTGCAGTCATGGCACCATGTGCAAGCAACGACAACGTCACAAAGTGGTGCTAAGACTGTGGGAGACTGGGCTGTTGCTCTGGGAACCATCTCTGAGGCTTTCAAAGCCATCCTTAATGAAAGACACTTTACAGTAATAACCTGTACATATGCATGAGGATACATACAGTATGCGTGTGGTATCTTTGGTCAGACATGGTCTGAGATGTAACTCCCACATGCCACCTCCACCGGAGAGAAAGAGCCGGAACTGAGTGTGGCAGCAGCTGCAAATTGACATTTGTATGAATGAAAATCATCAAATTTGCATCGATTTTTCCGGCGGTACATACGTAGGTTGGAAGATGACCCACTGTCCAGTTTTCTGTGGAGGGAAGCTGACCATGAGCCTCTGCATTTTCATTCTTAAGTAGGGTGGCTTAAAAACTCACTGTAAAGACATTCTTTACATGTAAAAAACATGAATCAAATGTTGACATGAGTGTGTTTAGTGGATAGGTTGTAGCAACATGTGAATCAACCGGGTTTAATGATTGCTCATATGGTGTCTTTTAACTATTTTAACTAATATTTGTCACATTACGTTGATCATTTAATATCAAACTAAAACAGATAGTTTCTTGTGTGTTTATTGATAGATGGAGCGGGCCTCAGTAGGATATCTGTTTCCATACAAGCTTTTTGGGGGGTCTAGTTCAGGTACACGTGATTTGTGAGGTAGGAACATAAACACATCCCTTACACATGTGATCTGCATGAGAAATATAAATGGACGTTTAGTGTAAAAGGTGCTTTAGGGTTATTATATAATATAATGTCATCACACTACATGTAAATAGCATTTTGGGGGTTTAGATATTTGGATATATATATATCATTTTGTGCTGCCCACTCCCTCAGTATGCCAAGTATTTCAGCTTAACTTTGACAATGACTGAAATGCCTTAAAACACAGGGGAATTGGTATTTCCAATCATGTATTTACAATATCAGACTAATGGTACTTTTATGAAAGGTTTATACCCTTGTTCTAATTTTGTCTTTTGATTAGAAAATGATTACATATATGTATTATTATATTATTATACATATATACATTACCATTGTGTATAATCATATGGTATGTTGAAACCACTGTGCAGCACTGTTATGTTGGTTGGTTGGTCATACATTGGTGATGTATGACCCGTAAATGAAATACCTTAAAAAGCACAATAGAGGAATTCTCATCTACAGTCTATGCTAGTGTGGCAGCATACAATAGATGCTATACTAGGTGTAATATTATGTTTGTGTATGCCTCAGTCTACAACCGCTTGTGATTTCAGAAAGTGCCTGAGTTCAGAAAGAACATATTAAGAGATTTACTAATCTGACATAGACCCCTTTGTGAAGTAGCTCCAACAGTTCATGCAAAGTTAATTGCAGGCAGGTATTCGAATCAACAGAATATTATGATAAGAACTGATATCCTTCATCACATGTATGCCAGTGTTCCAGAAACCTCCCACTCTGGATCAATAGAGTTGATCGTTTCCAAATGTACAGTAGGTCTCCTTCCATCAGCCAGGAGAGAAGGAACTTGTACAAGTACAGTCTGTGGACCGTGTTTCGCGAATGTATCTCCGATTTGTTCGTTGAATTTATTGGCTCATTTCTTTTTCTTTCTGTTGTTCTATTATTAAAAAGCCTCTGCCAGAGAATCCTGAGACAAAGCACAGCATGGGTCTTAATAACCATCCACATATTGTTTATCTGTTTTCCCAGATCTATTTCTACATATTATGTAAACTTTTGCTTATTTTCAAATTCTCTAAGCTTGTGATTCAAAGTTTCTACTTACCCATAGGGGAAAGTTTAGGGACTTTTAGGCATTCTACAGTTTTATCTATTCCCTTTTCTTTAGATATTCATTATTTCAGCCTGCTGTTTTGTT
The DNA here is from genome assembly GCF_021917145.1 of Hypomesus transpacificus. NCBI lineage: Eukaryota > Metazoa > Chordata > Actinopteri > Osmeriformes > Osmeridae > Hypomesus > Hypomesus transpacificus. The sequence continues at coordinate 10,185,270 of NC_061062.1, forward strand.
ACGAAAAAACAATAAAAAATTTAAATATTCAGTTGACGTGAGTGTATGTAATTTGTATTATTTATCTTCAAATGTGGCTTAATACAGTATGCTCACTTTTATAGACTTCCATGGATGGAAAAAGATCAAATAGACTCTAATAGAATCAATTATTTAAACTACCAAATCAAGTGTTGGTTACACTTGTCACTTTTGAAAGATTTATCTTTGTAAAGTACCCTTTGGGTGTTGACATTGTTTCAAGTGGAAGGTACATTAAGCAGTTTTTAGAGAATATTTACACCTGAATATGGAAGGCACTCGACAGTGCTCTCAATGGAGGCTTTGAAGATCGTGTCGTCCTCTGACACTTCAGTGAGGAAGTGGTGCCTTCGAATAGACAAGGAAAAAATAACAGACTTTGGAGACTGCAGCGTTTCATTCTATGAGACACATATCTCTGTTGAATCCCAAATCGATCTGAAAGACGTAAAGAAGGAAAAGGAACACAAAGCTAGCACAACAAAGGGAGCAAAACCAAATCATCCTAAACAAGTTTATTTTTGTTCCATCTCCTTTTTGTTTGTATCATTTGGTCATATATGTGTCAGAATAATTTCTCCCCTCCATTAAGAATCCTCTGGGATTGGAAACAGACTGGAATAATCCTGTTTGAGAAGAAAAAAATGGGAATAAAAGCTTAACTCCACATTTTGAATCTATTGGATTAGGCAATGAACCAAGTAAACAGTGTTGTTTGAAGAACCACAGCTGCTTAAATTCACACAAGCCTAGGAGCCTTCTTTAAGCTATTGTTTCACCTGGATACAGAAGCCAGCATAGCCCGGATCATTCCCCTTTGAAGCTGAAAGAAGCTTTACTGAACAATGACTGGAAGATTTGAATGTATTACACATGGATGATTCAATCAACCTGATTGTCCAAGCTGAGGTTCAGTCTCTATAGAGCTCATTTAACATTATTTATGCGTCTCAGTAAAATGTTGCAATCGTTTCATGTAACAGGATGAAAATGCACATGAAATAAAAAGACACCGTATAATGGTTGTCAACCAGAAATCAACTATCAGTAATGACTGACTGAATGTTTCAGTCTAGATGCAAAGTTACAGAATACAGACGTTCAACTTAGACTCTTTATTGCAATGTTCTCAAGACATATTGTACAATGCCTGAGGCATACTCTGGTACAGGATCTTTGGAAAACATTTTCAAGCATGCAGTCCTACAATGATTCAGTGTGCATAATAAACAACTTTAACAACATCACCCCCTGAATCCACCACAGAGACCATAGTCTCTAAAGTGATTATATTCAATACAAAACAGGGCCAGATATGTCATCATCCTGTACACCCCAGTTTTACTGGGTTGTGCAGGTATGAAGATGAACATTAAACACCACTAGATTCAACACACATTTCATGTTGAATGTAGATGGCACGCATAAACATACATTCACTCTCAACAAACCATCTGCCGTCAACCTGCTGTCGCATCCAGGGTCAAACCAGGTCAAAGTTCACCTAGGAGTTACCAAGTTTAAAACTACCTCCCTTAAGCCTCCCAAGCTACAGTCCACAATGAGGGATCTGAGAGGATTTCCCCAATAGATGTGTCCTACATAGTCTTCCTGTCACAGAGGGTGCCCATATCCAGCTGCCTTCTCCTGCTTCTCGCACGTTTATTCATGCAACAAAATAAATCCTACGATCAAAATAGGAGTGGGGTTGAAAGCCATGACAAATCCTGATATAAATGTAAAACTGGAGGCAAAGTGTCAAAGTGTCACATTAAGTCAGGAAGTCAGATTACATATCTTTTCTAGTGAGGATGTTTTCTGGCTTTAACATTCCCTGGTTTTCTCTGGTCAACACTGATTCCTTGCCAGGAGTAGTGAACAATGAGTACAACAAATTTGACCACTATGTTGAAGATGAAATGATAGCGAAGATGTAGGACTACTTATAACAATATAAACTACCGCCATTCATGAAACCGAAAGAACATCAATATAGAGAGGGCTTATGATGCCCCTTCATCACCACAGTTATAAACCACCTCAACTACATAAACAAGAGCTGCAATCCAGATGAGCAACTCAGAATATGTCTTCTCTACTTCTGGGCTTGAAGGACTCTTGAAGGAGTAATGAGAACTTTCTATTCATGGGTTCATGCCAAGAGAGGACCGAACTATTCAAATCTGCCCCACAAGATCCACTCTGCACTACTGTATATCCTCTATTAACATAAGACAAGACCAGAAGAGTCATTAAAAAAGGCAAAGATGCTTCAAAGTCTTTTGTCTTGCGGTTTGGATACAAGCCAAGGATGTTTGCTTGAAGGGGCAAACAAGCTTTGCGCTTGTCTTTATTCAGAGAAGTAGGTCATAATTACACCCTGCTATTAACCACAGTAGACTGCTACATAATCTCTAGTTAAGCATTTCCATCTAACGCAATGGATAGTTCAGCATCTGTAGCCATCATTTTACACTGTCACATAAAAAGCCTCCCGATAGGTTGTTTTGGAAACTGTAGTTACTGTAATATATAATAAGGAAGTTAAATTTAAACGATGACATGAAAGGTAGATTAGCTTCAGTGACAAGGCACATCAAACGATGTGTCTACTTTTTGACCACAGGTAAAGATTGGTAGTAAAGAGGACACCGACCTTGGTAAAACAACTCTCTGGCCCTGCAAGGCAGGGAGGATGTTGAAAGCGGCATATCAAATGTAAACATATATTTATTTGTTTAGCAGCACGTTTTCATCCCCGGAGACTTACATGGTATTGGGTACACGACACATAGTATGCACAATGCAAAAAAGCCGGATGGAATTCAGCTTCCAAGGGCTGAGTGGGATTCCGACCCACAGTGGTGTCTGCAAAAGGCACATTACTGGAATAACACCTTCTCACAGTGAGCCACTGTGAGGCTTTGGTTCAGAAGGCTTTTTAAACATAGGTGATGTCCCGACTATGATTAATTATGCTAATATGCTGAAGAGAACTGTGTTACAGAGTGGAATGATTCTTGTCATCCATCAGCCTACTTTCTAATTTAATCCGACCAGATCTTCCTAAATGCTAAATATGTTGGCCAAATGGAACGCCTTAGGTTGGAAGGTTTTCACTTTTCAACTGTGCGTAGGCAGGATATCAAGACAAAGTTCCTCAGCCGTCAATTCTGAGTCTGCCTGCTTGCGTTGATTGCCACCGGAGCCTCTGAAGAGGTCCAACACACATCCTCTATCCAATGTACACATTTCAGCTGACATGACGTCCAGCTCTCCTCATATGTGAACAATAAGCTAAATTGAGGAATTGAAGTGTTTGAGCAGTAAACGTTGTGAAGAGGCGGCCTCGTTTCCCTGGTGTGTAGATACTGATGACACACCACAGATTACAGGGTAAACACAGATCCGATTGGTCCATATCGGAGAAAAAGCGGAGAGCTGGAATTGAAAAGGATAGATCGCAGCAAGTTGGTTTTTAATGAGGAGAAGCAGGGGGAGAGGAAGGCAGCTGTGCTGTCTCAGGCTGAAACTTAGCTACTCAGCTAGCAGTAACTGTCACTGTGCCTTCCTAAACACCAAACAAACACTGTTCACCATCAGTATAACACACAGATTTCTACATTCCTTACTTAAAGACTTATTGTTGTACGATTTTTTTTCATACAACTATAGGCACAGAATAAGACCTACAGTTACTTCAGAGGAGTCATGGGGTTTTGTTTTTCGCTGTTCTGTAAGTAAGCGGTGGTATATGATGGAGTTTGTTTACAAAGGAAATCAATGGTAGTTACCTGCATGTTTGGCGGTTTGCAGGTTTTAAGCTTACCCTTCAATTGGTGACTGACAGTAGAATACTTTCTGACCAAACAATTAGGAGCCGAAGACCTGAGGTAAAGAAAAAAGCAGCAGACACTGAACTTCAGAAGCTGCTGATACGGCCCAGTTAACTTAAATCCCTCCCGGTGCTGTGGTTGTGTTGTGGCTGCGTTGTCTAGTTGCTCAGGTAGTCTACTTATTTTACACAGAAGCATAGGGGGTTCTTCCACTTTCATGAAGTTGCTGGGGCACTCCTGTCTCTGCAATGACATATTGGATGTTTCACTAAACAAAAGAGTATGGTATTTTCATGTTTGAAAACAAAACTTCTAAATAAAGCATTTGACAATTTGAGCTAGTAAATAATCTCCTGGGTACGGGCAAGGTCCTAAGGGATTTGTGTAAGGGGTTGGAGGTCACTGACTTCACCCACAATGAACACTGGTCATTAGCGATGTAAGTCTCGCTTGACAGGACACCCACGCTTCCGTACAGTCTCTCAGGATTCAATACCCCACAGGCTTTAGTTCAGTGGGCTAACAAGCACAGTACGAGCACAAGTGGCAATCAGTCAGTAACCATTCCTCCATAAGGGCTGGATGATCAGACAAAGCCCACCACGGAGCATGGCTTCTCCATTGCTTCCATGAAAATGTTGCCAAGGCGATCTCCTGCTGTTATGTCGTGGTCACTGTCGACAAAAGGGTCCGAGTTAGTCCCGGCCTCCACCTGTCCCTCTGCTCCACACCCCGGAGCTCCCACTCAGCCCTTGTTTTGAGGGGATTTGTTTCCAGTGACCCATTTTTCGTGAGGGACAGACATGGGAAACGGAGGGAGGAGGCATGGGGAGGATGTCTTCTTTAGAGCCGCCAAAGTGATTTCACAGCCCCGGAGAGAAGTCTATGTTCAAAGAGAGGAGAGAGAAACAGAGCGAGGGGGCTTTGGAGAGTGACGCGCCTCAAGGAGAAGAGCTGCCCACACTGCCCTCTGCAGATGGCTGCTGTCAGCCAGCGCTGGTGAGGATGGGGCTCTGAACAGTCTAGGAGAGCCTTGAGACATACTTTAACACACTGCTGTATGTGCCTTGATTGTCTTCTGAGAGTTCAGACCTCAGAGGGTGTTGCGAAACTTCAGAGCATTCAATGTCTATTTATTGTTCCATTTCTGTTCAAGGTTTCTGTAAAGCCCTTCCTTGCTTACAAGGCTATCTGTTCAAAGGTAAGGTGTTTACACGTATTCATTTGAAGATAATCTTCAAAGTGACATACTAAATACTGAATACTAGTGCATCAGATAATCAAGGACTGAAGTGCTAACAGTATCACAGGGTTTATTGCTAAATAACTGTAAAGTCTGTATTTACAAGATCATTGTTTAACAACATCACATCTCAAATCATATATATATTTTTGCGCATTATCATTAAGTCATGGGTTTAACCGTGTGAGCTTTTAGTGGGAAATGATGCATTAAGTTATTAAAAAGTGTGGGTGGCAAGAGTTCAAGTTTCTGGTTTCAAAGTCAGCAAACATTTCACATCTCATTTGAGAGCTCAAGCATACTCTACTCGTGGCACATACAATTAGGTTAGAGAGAGGGCAGAAAGTAATCAATAAATAATCTTCCACTTCCCTAAACTGAAATCCAGCCACAATCCTGTTTCACAAAATACAAAATTTGTCAGCTACTGACCTCTAGTGAGACAGAAAGCAATAGCAGATTGTTCTGAAAACAGGCTACGGAAATCTTGTTCCGGTTTTATTTTTAAGTTCAGTACATTTTATTTACTGTTGCTTCTTTCTTGGAAAATGTGCACAAATCTGGATGGACTTAAAATCAGGCAGAAAGACTGAACAGTTTTCAGAACAGCTCATGAAGTAAGATGTTTCACAGTAATACATTCTAGTTTATGCAGCATTAACGAAAGGTGAAAGACCCCTGAACGATTTCTGAAACTCTATTTACCTCTAGAGTAAAGTTATGTTTGGCACTTAAGTTCAATGCACAACCTTCATGATGGCTTTCCCAGCCTGTGTAGGCTAACACAATGCTGCTCCTGAGTGCTATGGAGGGGGGAAAAGGAACAAACCAACATCGATGATTCATGAGCTCCTGTGTTATAGATCGAACGATTCAAGGTCTTGTATTTCTGCAAACAATAACCGTGCCACCAATATTTTCTATATGCTTAACCAATCTGGTAATGAGGGTGTGACAGGGCATGACTCGTATAATAGCCCGCTGTTCAGGTCTGCCCAAAATTGCCCAGGATTAACTTTTTCACATCTAGTCCAATCGTCTAGTCCATAGCTGTCCACTTCGATCCCCTTTATAATTTCGGATGAAAATACTCTTTATATCCTGCCCATTATACCATGCAGTTGTCACCAGCACATCTACTGCCATTCAGCAGGTCCTCCACTAATAAGTGTTGGTCAGGGCAGTTTCCATCTAACACACCAACATTACATTATTTGAAATGTCACAAGTGTGATAGCCCGGTTGAGTAACTGCCGTGGTTGGCAATGGCCCCCTGTGTTTTTGCTGTCTGTCACCGAGGCTCAGTCCTTGTGTGTTGCCAGTGGCCCCGAGGCAAACAAGAGCGGAGGTGGAGGGGTTGAGGGAAGGAGAGAGAGGGGGCAGGAGGGAAGGAGAGAGGGGGGGGAGAGAGAGAGAGCGGGCAGGAGGGAAGGAGAGAGATGGGGGAGAGAGAGAGAGAAGGGGCAGGAGGGAAGGAGAGAGGGGGGGAGGGAGAGAGATAGGGGGTGGAGGGAGAGAGAGGGGGCAGGAGGGAAGGAGTAAGAAGGGGGGAGGGAGAGAGAGGGGGGGAGTGAAGGAGAACACAGACGGAGGTTGGTGACCTTTTCAGAGCGTCATCTTTTAATAAACAGTGACAGCCTTTTAGAGACCACTTACCATTCATCTGGCCAACAGAATTAGGCCAACCAACAAAACTACCTACTGATCAAATCACTGTCTCAATTCAGCATAGCAGCATTAAAAAATCTAAAACAACACAAAATCAATATTCCAGTGAAGGACATTCATTTTTCTGGCAACTACATACACAGCCCAATGTCTTAAAAAGAACTTCAAAACTGAGACCTAAATAGTAAGAGATGATTCTTTTTTTATGCATAAACCAATATTCTGACTTTAAAAAGACAACAGTACATTTGGTTGGTGGATCATGTCGGATATGGACTAACATGAGTCAGCCAACCTCCCCTTCACAAGTCCTTGGGCACCACCAAATGTGACATGGATTGTTTCCAAGGTGCCGTATTAGTGCATGTACGCTTGCAGAGAGAGTGCCTGGCCACACTCATTTGGTGACATGTTTTTATGCACCAGTGCAGCAAACACGAGAAGTGCATACAGGAAACAGCCTATCGGAGATAAAAGCATGAACGGCGGCAGACGGGGCACGCAATCGCTGCCTCCGCCTGTGACGGCCTCCAACCCACCCAGCCTCATGTTCATTGTATTAAACATGAAGCAATTACACAGCACACAATGAGTATCCATGCTCATGTTTGAGCTGCAATAGAAATGCCCCTTATCCTTGTTTCTGTCCACTGGGAGGAAATCTCAACTTGTTGGGGAGTTGGACATTCCCGTGTGTTCTTTTTTAAGTTTTTTACACTGATAGAAAGATGATTAATTGACGAAACTGAATTCGGATGAATAAACTAATAGGCAAACTGTAATGCATTTGCATCCAGATGAGATTAACATCCTGACTATTGGCCTCTGCTTCTTCCTCTCAACATTGTCTCCGGATTTCCCCACAATTCATTCATGGGGGCGGACTCAACACTAAGATCAACGCTGGCAGGCTGCTATGATAAATCCCATTGACACTTGGTAGGGGTTGGGGGAAACATAAAAAGAGAGGATAGGACACCATTCATACCTGCTAAAGGTTCCTGCTTTGTTGCAATGTGGTGAAGATGCTGCTGGACTCTGAAGCAGCAGTCTTATTTACAGGATACCCACTGCTCTCTGGACTCTCTTGAGACGCCACTTGGGAACCAGGCCACCATACACACATTCATCCTAAACTGGCCACACATTTGCATGGAGATCTCCATAGAACCATAAAATGCCACGTTTATCAGCTTGCATAAACAGATGTGAAAGGTGAGTACTTGCTGGTACTTTTGAATGTACTTTTAAAAGGTACCGTACGTGCGTAGAGTTCTTCGGAGTTCTTTGTTAAGAGCCATACTGTGCTGGGTCCTTGTTTAGCTGAGCAGGTGCCTAACTTTTTAAGTGCCTCGATTCTATGCACGTGCGTGTTCATTAAGGGGAGTGTTTGGTGTTGCACAATTTCAAAGAGTCCCCGCTGATTAAATTAATTAAGCCCACTTCAAGTCACTCCTCGTGCAGGGACATGTAAATGAAGCCAAAGTGCATCATGAGGGTTCAAACGATCAAATCATGTTCAGCTTTACTGATGCACTTCCATTTTACAACTCCTTCTGTGAAAAGCAGGCATGCAAGTGAGCTTCCTGTCTCTAGGGAGGAATGACCGGTCCCCAACACTGATTGAATACAAGGAACAGGAGGTGGATTGAGTGTGCGTGCACGTGTGCATTTGTGTGTGTGTGTGTGTGGATGCTCCATGGGGAAATCTACTGAGAAATAAAGAGCCTCATGCCATCAGTTACCTGCACTACTTTCACCTCAATACACACACACATACACACACACAGCAACCCCAAATTCACTTCTGTAATCACCTGTTTCAGCCCGAGGCGGCTTGGTTTAAAAGCTGATGCAATACTGTCCTCCTGAGGTTCTCAATTGACAGATGTGGAAAAACGCATTCTTCTTATTGCTAGCAGTGGTAAACAGTAAATAGTGTTATCAAACAGGATGGTACAACACTATATGTTTGAATGTCATCCCTGTCACCTCCACAGCTTGATGATAATAATAATCAAACTTGTTGCTCTTCTAAACTGTAGTAATCACATAGTTTGTGGTAAGATTTCGAGTCTGATTTAGATTTTACATTTCGAAATTTAGAGTCTGTAGGTTGCAGTCTGCATTGTAATTATCTGCGACAAACACACAGAGAGAATAACCATCCATTGATTTCATTTATCCAGTCTTGTTGATGAAACATTTTGATTTTGACCACATTTTTAATTGGTCCTACCAGAAAAGCAGTAATGGCCATATCCTATCCTGTAGGTTCTCTTCTGCCTGTCATCATGTCCCCTCGACATTTCCATATATGTCCTGTGACATTCTGCACAGACCATCCATCTCTCCGTTCCTCGCTCCTCAGCCTGGCTCTGGGATGTGCCACACACACAGACCCAGGGTTTTAAGGGCTGTCAGCAGTCTGATCAACCCATCTGAGGAGGAAGACCGAGGGCGGAGGATGAGGATTGAAGGGAAAGGTTGTGGGCGGCTGGTGGGCGGCAGGAAGAGGGCTGCAGAGGCATGTTGGCAGGTGCATGGAGAAGATGCAGACAGACGGTCGAGTTGATGTTTTATGGCAGCTATGTAGGCGGACGAGGTTTCTAGAATCTACCGTCTCAAAGGACTAACATCATAGGCTGACGGACAGGCAAGGATGTCCACTTTAAATAACAGAATAGTATCAGTGACTCCGGAAATGAGCACTTGATCTCTAGAGTGACCACTAAGGAGAGGCTGACCTCTGCTTTGGTCAGTTCATATTCAAGGAGGACAAAAATAATTGCACTGTCCAAAACTCAAATACCTTACTGTATAGTAGGCTCTTATCATCCCAAACTGTACAACCTGCAGATGAAAATGTGAAAACAACATTTTATATTAAGACACGTAGCAACACCAAAGTGTGATTTTATAACATACTATTGCTGAAAGATTAACATAATGTAAGCAGACACAAACATCTTTAGGCAATGCTATAACCTTATGTACATATCCGACATAAAGTTTTACATTTTCAACAACTGAATTCTACTGTACATAATGTACTTTATATAGGAAAAGCAGCTAATATCATGCAATATTTATCCCAAAAGGCAAGGCTAGTGCGCCGAGACAGGAAGAGATAACTCCATACTGTAAGTGTCAGAAATATCCCATAACTGCTTTCTTCTCCAGAGTGCAAAAACAGGTTTACATGGGGGAAAAAAGGGTGTGATGTTTTTTCGAACATCACACACTTCATACGGTTTTGGAGCGTTCTCTGTTGAAGCTTATTGTCCATCTGATTTAGAAAGTGGAACTGATCCTTTTAAAGTAATTTAAGATAAGAGAGAAGTTAGCTCTGGCCAGAGGCAAGTCATAATGCAGCAGTATAATTTAAGAATGTGAAGCAATTAATGTCAGAAGGTGGAGGTCAAGTAAATGTGTCACGCCATTTTCCTTGTCAAAGTATTATGATATCTAGGACAATATAGTAAGGCAACTTGCTGTTAATAACCACTAATGCACATCTTTTGTAAGCACTGTATTGAGGTTTTAGGTAGTTTTTTAGTTGTTTGTTTTTTTGAAATGGCTTTCACATTAGTGCTTCTGGTAAAAAAAACGGTAATGCACAAGTATTGTACACTACAAAACTGCTTCAAATCCTATTCACATTCTCACCTCTCCAATGGGAAATCAAATTTACATATCTAACAAGCATTCATATTTTAAATGTAAAATTATTTTATGTTCTTATGCAGGGGTGTTTTAAAGGTTACACATGCAATACTCCTAGCAATATGCATCGACTTGTCACTTTACACCAGGAAACCTCTCACAATACACTGGGCCGAAGCATAATGTTCTGAAGAATCACACGAAAGAACATGTACAAAACACGCTGAGGCATATTTTGCATACAACCCATATTGTGCTTGTTAAATATTCATATTATTTTCATATTCATATTATTTTAATGTTTTAAATCTTCATGAACGAGAAAATGCTGATATGTGCTCATGGCTACACCCATGTATTTTCTTGCGCTGTATTGGAGGTGTTTGGCTCGAATAAATAATTCATACAAAGACCCAAAGGGAGTTGAGGAGTTTGCCTGAATGGGATTCTTCTATAAAAAACAGAAGACATGATCAAAATGGCCTTCTTAATAATGAATGGTGTCATTCTCTTCTCCCTGTCCTGTCCCCATTTTGAAATGATTAGTGGTTAGTGCCATGACCTTTTACAGACACACACATTGTTTGGCTCAACTTATTGAACCACACTCTACAGTGGGTTTGCTACACAAAATGTTTAGGGCCTCTGGGCAAATGACTGTAGGAACATGTTCTGACCCATTCCCTCCATTTCTTTATAAGGACTCTAAAATCACGGACCTACTGGAATTCTATCTAACAGCTCTACAATAGAAATTGAATATGTGAAGGAAACTGCTTTTGAATCCAAATGTAAGGCTCTCTCTATCTCATAGCAGTAAAACAATTGTTTGTACTCAATCTAGATATGCGGTCATTCTTTGCTGATGGAACACATATAAATCCCAGAATACCTATTTGGAACTGAACCAAAGGCCATGGCAACAGAGGTTTTAGTGCAAGGGCATGTTCATAACCAACCCAATGGAGTGTGAAATCAGAAACATGCATGAGCATCACAATCTGGACTTTGTAGTGATGTCAGCAGTCTGGTGACTCGGCCCCTTTGTCAATCAGCTTCACCACCAGAGGAACGAAGACCTGTGTGGTCTTTCTCAGAGAGTATGATTCGAAGCCTGTTGGAATGCAAACTGACATACAAACATATTAATTGCATAGCATATCGCTATGGTAAGCACTTAAAGGGTCGCATGTCAAGTGTGTTCTGTAGGACGGCGGGTTGATGAAGGAGAGGAGGGATGCCAGGGCGGTTGGGGGAGTGGGGCGGGGGTAAAGGTCATCTGAGACAAAGTCCTCAACACGTTGTCAACAAACATTACAGAGGACATGATGTGTCCATGTCCTGTGACTTCCTGGCATAACATGAGAGATTCCGCCTTCGGCAATGAGAGCACTGTGTTAGGCATTCTGCTACTAGTGGGAGAAGTTGTTTGTTGGCACAGCAGGCCCAGCTTCTCTAGCAGGCAGGAAATGATGCAATGTGATGCCACCCACTGGCTGACTGAAACTGGACAATGAAAAGTGAAGGGTGGATGGTAGGGGGGCATCCTGGTGGATCCGACCACTCAGGCACCAACTCCACGCCAACCTGGACTCCAACAGAACTTGGCCTCACACACATACACAGGTGCACGCACACAACCCACTAACCCATGAGCACTGATCTCGGCCCTTGCCTGAGATTCCCGTTACAGAACACATAGCCTCTACGATGGGTGGCGCCACCATGCCCTTTGCCACCTGGCTGGGCAATAACAGCTGCGTCACTCACTCTGTGAGAGAGCATTGTAGCAGCAGCAGCCACGACAATTGTGTGTGTAAGAAGAGAGGAGAGCTGTCATTGAGCCTGGTCAGATGTGGGGTGCAGGTGCTGCAGGGAGCCCATGACACACAGACCCCTACACTTCCATCCACCATCACTAGAGCTGGATGGCTTAGAGTAGACAGAAATGAAAACAGACAGTGAGATTATGGACTAAAGGTTACAGGTTTGGGGGCACCAGAAAGTAGCTAAAGGATAGAAAAAGATTTGTGTTTGTTCGACTACTTCTTTTACGGGAGAGGAAGAAACAAGTACCCTGCATGTGCGTAGTTGATGATGAAAAGGTCTGTTTCTTCAGGACAGTGGGACTATTCTGTTTGGTTCTGGGTCTATTGGTGTTAATCAATCGCAGACTGGAGAGAGAATTTTACGTAAAATTGAAATATCTTGACAGGACGTAATACGTGGTCGTTATAATAAGTCTCTCTGGGGCTTGAAGGTTAGATGAAATATGTTAGAGTAGAATGGGTAAAACAATGATCACATACAGCCAACAGGTGTTCTTTATTCGATTGGGCAAATACTGCAGTACATCATAGACCTGTGACAGTCATCAAAGCATAACAAAGTTTACAGTTGGAAGGCATATGAATTTAGTATTATACATAATACACGAACATATGATACTACAGGTTGTGATTAACATAAGCACATAAGGAATCCCAGATTTCTTCCACATAGCACATCATCGACACACAACATCAGGTACTATGCAGGAATGGGACAGGTTACAGCAACAGGCTACTCAGTATCCACTGTCTGTCTATTGTGTCTATTGTTAAATGGTATTGGGAGTGTGGGGGTGCAACAGACCCTATGGGGTTCAGAAGAGGTGATCCAGGATGGGAGATGCTATGTACAGAAACACTATACTGGAACACTATAAACCCTCTGGTTCTGCTCATGGTCAAACACACACAGGGTGAAATTCAACATGTTCAGCGAAGCATTAATAATGAATTACAGTGTCTAACTCGTTGTGTATGCATCGACTGATGTGATGTACACAAAGATGAAGTCGAGCGAGTACACAGGGAGGACAAAAAGCAGAGGATGTACAGAACAGGTGAGTGTGTCGGGGGAAGGGAAGTGAGTGTGTGTGTCTGTGTGTGCGTTTGTGTGTGGCTTGAGTGACATCATTTTACCTCCCTTTGCTTTGACAAGTACTAAGCCTGTGTGATCTAATAAAGAAAACTTTCCCCCTCATGGTTTCAGTCCAAAATCTATCTGGATTATGCTGCTTCTCAATGCATTTGATTGATTAATCTTCTGTTTTGTTTGCGGTAATGGTATTCATTGGTTCCAAACCGCCACAGCTGCATAAGTCCCTCAATATTAAGGATGTTTAAGACTGCTCAGTGAGCATGACCGCCCCCATGGAGACACACAGGCTGGTCTTCACTGGGTCTATGATAGCCATTGGCTTACCCTCACACATGCACGTACGACTACACAGCAACTTTTTGCAATAGCAATGTAGTTATCGAGCAAAAGCCCAGTTCCATCATGTTTATATGAGACATCAATGGTATCGCTTGCAACAACAAACGTCCTATGATTAAACAGACAAGATACTGATAAAATAGCGACATTGGCAACAACACGACAGCTGTCAAAAACCTGCTCTGACGTTCGTGCATATCCAGTTGGCATAACTGTGTCTTGACAATTACGTATTGTCAGAATCTGTTCGTCGCACTAAAAACATCTGTAAAATACATGCATGCTAATGTAAATATATTTTCAAAGCAAATATCAAGTTTAGCGTCTTTTCTAATGTCAATAAACTTTCGCAATAGCAACATGTTGGAGAGAGAGAAAAATAATAAGATGAATAGAGAGAGAGCGAGAGGGATAGAGAAAGGAAGAAAGATTCAAAAAGAAGGAGGGGTGGGGGCGTGTGTACCTTCCACCAAACCAAGGCATCTTTTGATGGCTCTTCTGTACAGCTGTCTCGAGCTGACATCTATTCTCCTTCTCTTCCCACTCCCTTCGTTTGTGAAAGAGAAGACACCAACCGCTCATGAAATCGGCGTCCGCTCGACATGCCTTTCATATGACGTCGGTCTGCATCTGAGGAGCTCTGGACGACGGACATTTATGCTGTATTTTGGAATTAGATAAACAGACAACCATATTTTCCATCTCTTCTTGAGTGCCTTGGCTTGAACAGAGCAACAGTATGGATCTGTCATTCATGGCTGCGCAGGTAAGAAAAGCGCGCTTTGTCCATGTTTCAAATCACCGCTTAAAGTAGGCTAGTTGAATTTGCATTGCCAGAATATCAACTTCTGTTGTGTCAATTTGTGAGGGCGTGGCACTTTAAAGTTCTTTCGATGTTTAACTGTTTTGTTAAACCATCCCAATTGGGTGCCATGCGCGCAACTACGAGCGGAACCATTTTTGAATAGACTAACGCAGCATGAATTGATAACGTAGGCTATAGCGTTTCCAAACGTTCAGCTCAGAGTGTTCTGTTATCATGATGTATATTTTTAACCAATTTAGTCTTTTGGAAAATGATCCACTTCATTTTGACACGGCATTTGGATGGCACATCTGTAGCCTACGCAGAAGGATCTTGTCGGATTTTGAGAACTAGAATATCGGTATGGCAATTTGTCATTGTTTGTACGTAAAACCACGTTATAACTTAAGGCATAATTATGTTTTATCACCAGTTTTATGCCACAGCAACCCAACTTAACCAACGAATCAATTAATTAATGCACACACTGGAGCTTGCATTCAAAGACATTTCACCCGGCTATTACACCACCTATTCAATATCCACTTGGTGCGATCAAGTAGTGGCTATAACAGTAAAGTGCAAAGCTCATATTAATATACAACATACCCGTAATAAAATAACTCCTGATCCAAATTCTTAGTTATTGTACAGTGTATTACACATTATCATATACCCGCATGTATCCCTACAGTATGCCATGTATTAATTATAAAATATCTATTGTTGTTATGAATGATTATTGGTTCAATTTACACCTCAGACAATTATGTGAACAAACCCAACCAGTCACAGGCTCAATACCTATAATATTTGTAATGCTACCCCGAAAGGTATTTTCCATTTATATTCTAGCAGTCTCAGCAAGCTCCTCATCATGACCATACTTTCCCTAGAAGGGACAGGGGAATTGAATCAAGGTAAAGATAACGCTAGGGCTCTCTAGCCTAGTCTGGAATAACGATTCAGAACAATTGCGCTTCCACTGTCATTGCTAGTCTAAAAGTTTGACTTGATGCACTGAGAAAACATATTTTAGACTTTTTAGTCCATCCATCATGGTGTGCTGCTGCTAAATGGATGAGAAAAAAAACCCTGAAAGACCTTCTCCAACCCCTCATTCCTAAAAAATGACTGCCACCATTACCTTTTTTTTCTTAAAGATACTGAAAGTTCCTGAGAAGAAGGCAAACTTTGTACATGGTGCAGGCAGCAGGGTTGGAGACTGTTTTGCAGTGGTACTTTCAAGCAGTAGCTGTGTGTTGGAGATGAAGTGTGTGTGGGGGGGGGACTGAATACTCCAAGCAGGATTGTGGAGACCGAAGATATAGACCGACAGAAGATATCTACAGCTCATGCTGAAATATTACTGTATTTCAGGTGGGGTATGCTGTACTTTATCTATTCTTTACTTTATCAACCTCCAACAATAAGACCAACTGGCAGAGTTCATCATTTCACAAGTGTGCGCGTGTTTTCCACTGAGGCAGATCTAAGTCAAGAAGATGCATTTGAACAGCTGTCTGTGCTCTCTATTCTGACGTCAACAGATCATTACAGAGTAAGTTTGAGCATGCCCTCCTGGCAACAAGTCCTGGCAACATGATCACAGTTCAAAGGTCAATGTTTATGGTTTTTATACAGTGTGTGATTCAGTACATTAAACCTCAAACAGATATTTTGACTTTTGTCTGAATTGTTTTCGGAATGCTAATGGCCACAAGCTGGATGACTCTCAGGAGAAGTGCTCAGACAATGCATGCTATTGTGTCTGATGAACAATTTGCATGGCAGAGCTGCCTCAGGGGTTTGAATTGAAAAGGGCATACTTCATTAAGTCCAGCGTCAAGGCATCCTCAAGCTTGGCAAAACATGGATTAATAGGTAGCAATCAAAACGTAGCTCTTGAATACTAAGTTGAGAGGGATGAGCCACTCCCTTGTTTGCTATTTTAGACAACAGGTCCAATGATGAGTTGAAACACTTGACTAGGGAGCTACACTCAAACCATAGTGTGTAGGGTCCTCTACATGCCAACTGTGGCAATGGATAAGTGGATGCTTATACTAAGTGTTACCATGAGCGGCAACATTAAAACTGGACAAATTGAAAGCCTGCAAGACATATCTACAAACATGCTTAAGCCACTCACTGGAAACTGCCCTTGACCGTTTAACATTGAATCTTACAGGTAGCATGCACTGTAATGCCCTGTGCCCTGTGTTGATGTACAAATCCAAAGCCGTCAGTCACTTAGTGATGCATGTTAAATGATTGTGAACCCCCAGAGTGTTTGGATGTGTTGGTGCTGTAGACTGCAGTATAAGGCGAATGTTTTTGAGACAGATCTGTCAAAGAGCTCCAGATCCAGACACTCCCCATACCCTTCCTTCCTCGCCTTGGGCTCCCTCAGCCAGACCCCCTGGGTGCCCCTCACACTCCTCTGACAAACTGGAGGGAGGTGTTCTCGCTCTCTTATTTTTTCCATCTCTTCCTCGCTCTCTCCTGCTCTTTCTCTCTCCCTCTCTCCTGCTCTTTCTCTCTATCTGTCTTTTTTACTCATTTCTCCCACACATGCATACACACACACACACACACACACACACACACACACACATCTGCACAGTGACTGTAGTCAGCATTCAACGTCAGTATTGCCAGGAGAACCAGAAGTATTGTCCTCTTTCATCCAGATACAGTATTTTGACTTAAAGGTGAAATAGCTTATAGGTACAATACTGCACCTGCTATATCGTGCATTTTCCATCTCTCCAAAACACTATCATGATTAGACTTGCACTGTCCCTTGTACAAGGCTGACACTAGCCCCACATATATAACATTTGGACAGTTTCCATGTCCTTGTCCTCCTTCTCCCTGTGTATAGCAGGTCCCTGTTAAATGGATGTGGCAGAAAAGTGACATACAGTATGAACCTAGATAGAGCCCTCTAATGGAAAACATCAGTGGGAGATAAAGAGAGGAGAGAGCAGAGTTCTGCTGTATCATCCTCAGATAAGCGGGTTCAACAGTTCACAGACTAGACTACTTTTGTTTTACCCGCCCCCTCAGAAATGACGGCGGTCCGCATATGAAGCCAGTTATTTTGGGATGTTGCACAATGTACAGCTGCACAGCCAATATTCACATTCCCTTTATGTAATCATGTCGCCAACGCAACGGGAGGTCTTAACGCCCAGACGGTCTGGGAGTTTCAGTCCTTGAGCTTTTTTTTGCTCCGTCTATGATGATTCAAAGGGTGTAATAGTGATACCTCAGCCTTTCCTGGACATGAGAGTGTTGGCTTCACTGTGCCCTCCAGTACTCAGCTATCCCTTTGAGAAGTGCCTTTCATATGACGCCTCTGTTAACTTCATTAAGAACAACCATTGGCAATCTTTTTGCTGCATGCTCAACTCCCCCCCTCGATTTATGTGATGGATTTTACTGCTGTTCAAATTGCTATCCAATTCTTGTGTTAACACCCCATGCTGTGTTTCGTAGTACAATAACCTTTCTGACATGTGCTAGGCAAATGGAATATCAAAACCTTTATTAAACTCCCCTTCGGAGGCCCATTGCTTGCTGGTCCGATTGGCAGCTCCATTCAGTCTCAGCACAATGAGCATCTATTTAACTATTTCATGAAGACATCTTCACAGCAGCAGCTCGCTAAGACTTTAATGAGACGAAGGGGAGGTAAGTGGCATCTGATGCTGAGGATGTTGTTAATGAGGAAGTCAGAGAGACAGAGAGCTTTATAAGTGATGAGGAGGTAACATTATTTGACTCGTCCTCCAGAAATAGATGCCTCTCACTGCAGTGGCTTAGGGCAGGTCAGGCACCTCACAACATGGCTTCCTCAAGGCTTACTGCCGGTGTTTGATGGACTGACCTTATCGGTGGAGAAAACATGGAACCTGACGTATTTGAAGGAATATAACTGATGGTTTGAAAGAATAGAAACCATGTGGGTGCATTCGATTGACGCACGGCACCAACCTGAATTCTCATAAAAGTGCTAAATATGCGTGCAAGCTGACCACAGCACACGCTGAATTACCCCGCGTATTTAAAATGCTGCTTATTTGACCCAAGGCTGTAGAAAACATTTTCAAATGGACGTAAAAACATTGCTAAACTCTCAGGGGTGTAGATCTGTGTGTGAGCTTACTGCAGAAAGACAGGCAACCAGAACAGAAACCATTACTTTAAACCAAGATGATTTTTATTTTTTCGGCCTGGATAGCTGCTGGATATTGGATATTGTGGACTAAGGGTAGAATGTATATCCAGCATGGGACACTCTCCAGAGGCTCACTACTAAATTACCAGCTAAACGAAGTGGTGGTTTTCTACAGCGAACATCATGATTGATCAATAAAGTGTGTACTCTGCCGTGAAGAATCCCACATTTCGAATCACAGCTGTTTTTTACCTGTCACTTGAACCGGAGTAGATATTTGCATTGCTCGTCAACCGCAATGATGAAGCTATTTTGGTCCTCACTGAATGAATGATTGCATATTGAATCAATGTCCTAAAGAGACAGAGTGAGGCTTAATCATATATGACATGGGAGGTAGGAGGCAACACAGCTTGGTTGACCTCCAAGCTTTCCAGTGCCTGACGGATCACACGGTACCCTGCAGTATCATTCAGCTGATTAACATGTGAGCTACATTCATGTACAATCAGGCTTTTGGTGATCTTGTTTGATGATCTATGGGTCAGGTTAAGTATGCAGTACTCACTAGCAAATACTGCACCTCAGGGATTATTTCTTAAATGCACAAGCAGTAACGAGTGAGCTTACACTGTCTTCATGAGTACAGTTCCATGAATCCCACTTCAGTTATTTCCCCTACCCAGGGCTACCCAGCTCTTCAGCAGCTCAAAAGTAAAGCCATGGGAGGTATTTCCAGAACCCTAATTTCTCTCTCCACACAATCCTCTGTACTGAGAGGATTACGTCTACGGTCTATGAGTCTACGGCAGCATTACTGACTCTTGGCTTAGGCCAGGTTGTTTCCTCTGGTCTTCTCTGGGTAAACTGATAGTGTCCAGTATCAGCACGCGGGTCACCCCCAGGGGTTAGCCTGAGGGCTGGGCTGCACTCATCCTCACTAGACTTCCACATGCTCACCCAAAAAGTCAACTTTATGTTTGCCTTAATGCCATCCCTGAATGACAATAGATTTATAGGCCAAACACGGCTCGTGAATAAATAATAAATAATACGTTCCATCTGTTGCCATTTCTTATGCAAATCACTCCAAATGTCAAATATATACGGTGTGTGCTTATGTCAGTTGACATTGACAGATGAATATATATTTACTTCCATCAACAATGCCTTGTGACGATATACAAGGGTTGATGACACTTTCAATATAGCTTCCAGACCACTGAAGCTTGCTAATGCTTATCTTTGCAGACACCCTCCTCTTCTAAACTCTGTTGTTGGGATTCCCAGACTCTCCAGTCAGACTGTGTCCTCCCTGCCCTGAGCCTGCCAGTGCTGCCATGGGCAGAACTCCCTCATCCTATCTCTCTGGGTTGGATTTGATTACAAATCATATCTCTCTCGTATTATTGTATTGCGTCCCTCAGTTCCATTCCTCTGCACTTCAGCTATTTATAGAGGCTCTGCAAACAACACATGTGGTCTTGATTTTCTTTTCCTCCCTCCTGGTTGTACGCCTGTACCACATAGGGTTAAAGTGGAGTGTGAATATTGTTTGGATTGTGGGTGATGCAATAAGAAAAATACATTTTTTAAGAGGATTTGGAGGCAATATGGAAATCTTGCTCATGTGTGCTCTTTGATATGAAAGCTCTCTCTTAAACGTCTCAAATGTGTCACTGGAGGCACACAGCCTAGCCTATATTGGATGGATGGAGGTTTTCTGCTTGGTTTCAAATGTAATCTATGCTTCCAGAAACACCTGTGCTTGTGGTGTGATCACAGCTATAACCATACAAAAGACTTATTTATCCCCTTTTGAAAGACTGCTGTTTGCAATGACACCATAATTGATTTGATTTCACACCAAATGATTGCGTGCTGTCATCACCCCCACTGCCCCCCCCCCCCCACCTCTGAACCGAGAGTTAGGCCCTCCACAGTACATCATATCACTTATTTATGCGTGCCATGGTGCTGGATGTCAATGATGCCCTGTCATTGTCATGCTGGAAAAGCTGTGCAAGAACATGGGATGGATGGATAGCTAGAAGAGAATCGATTTAGAGGAGGAATACAAAGTCATCGGGTGATCTAAAGGACAGAGATAGAGAGTGAAGAACAAGATTAAAAAAAGAGAGAATGGATTGGGGGTGGATGAGGAATGGACAGTATACGTGAATGTTAGTGTCGTGTGTCAGGACGAGAATTGTATTTCCTCAGATTATAGTGATTCATGACCTATTTGGACCCACTCTCACACACAAACACACTACTAATGGGAGGGAGATGAGGTGATTCTGCCGCCTTGTCATGAGTTCCACACCAGAGGTAGGCCCCACAACAAATCCATGTACAGTCCCTAAATAAAGCAGACAGTATAGCACATCATAAGCAATTCATAAAACCCCCGAGGCCACTGAATAAACTTGTGTACATACACACTTTCTGATATGCACATGCATCCAATTCTACTGTACTGGATGTGCTACTTTCAAGTGTCCCAAACAGATAACAGAGACCGCGATCTGGGGTCCTGGGCCAGCTCGTCCTGCATGCTACTTTAAGTTACTGCAGCTAGGATGAAAGGGACCAAACCATAGGCATCAGTTGGTCCGGTTTTGGTTCTCACTGGCCTCATGTCTATGCTCCTACAGGTTCTACATGAATGAATAAAGTCACAAAAGCAAGAGAGAGAAATAAAGAGGGAGAGAGAAATGTAATGGGAGAGAGAGAAATATCTAGGGAGAGAAAAAGTGTGTGAGAGAGAGAGGTGTCACAAATACCCAAGAACTTAAGAGTAGGTGACAGTTCGCTTGGTGTTTCAGTAAGCTAGTTTTCCCCCACGATTGGACAATTCAAAACGTTTTTTTTGTTCATGAAGGGACACTTGACGTTGCATCATAATCTGTCTTGATGATAACCACATGAAAATGATTACTTATTAATTACATAAAAAAGAGAGTGCGCACACACACACACACGCACATGAGGAGAGAGGGGGAATAACGCCATGAATCATGGAGCTGGGGCCTCCAGGAAAAGCGATTTGTCATCCCCGTCTCACTGACAGTTGGGAAGACGGGGCTGGCTCTTGTTACCTCCTGCCATGCAGTTTACTGGGGATGAAAGAGTCAAAGTGTTATGGTGTTTTTTTTTTGCTTGCTCTTCATGTCCCCACTCTGCAGGATTGTCCCCCTCCACCCACTCTCTTGCCTCACACACACAAAAACACACACCACTAACCCATCCAGAGCAGTCTTACTCGAGCGGAGATTCAATTAGGGGCTACCACCTCCATACTGAGGTTTCTCTATATTACACACTGTAGGAGGGGCACGTCTGGCAGCAGCCGGAGGGTTGGCTGACACCAGCGCTGGAGAAAATGAGAGCCTTGAGAACTCTTCACACCCATTCGACCCCCACACGTTCATCTCTCTCTCTCTTTTATAATCTCCCCCCAGGATTCCTCTCACAAACACACACTCACATATCTCACAGATGATGTGATTTATCATTTCACTGCCGGAGTTGCGTTTTCTCTGATGCTAAATCCTTTGAAGAAGAGAGTGAGGTCAGAGGAAGAGAGGGGGCGGGGGCGCTAGGTGTAGTCCTAGGCATGAGACGGTTAACCGGGTGAGGGGGGAGGGAATCATCTCATCCCCCGCAGCACCCAGGCAGAGAGGAGCCACATCTGGGCTCCAGAGTGGGGTGTGCCTCTCTGTCTGCTGGCCCTAGTTGTCAAGAAAAGCCATTATTCGTTGCTAAGCTCATCCCCACGGCAACCGGCGGTGAGCCCGTAGAGAGGAGTGAGGGCGCTTTTACAAGCCTGGATGAATTCTGAGTAGTAGACAGTAGACATAGAAAAGACATCCACGCGCATGCATTTTAAAATCCCTGACATGGCACGCTAAGTTGGTTTGCACTCAAACTGTTTACTTAAATAGTGATTAATGCCGCAAAGGAAAAATCCACAGGTACTCATAACTCATTCTGGGGAAGGTGTACCTGTGGAGGTACAAAGTGCAAGCCAAAGACTTTACCTGTCATTTTCAGGACGGTGAATATTTAATATATTTCATTTATGATATATTTATGTTTAATAGGTTAAATATTATCTACCCTTCTTTCCTCTGATTTAAAAAATAATAATTGTGAGAGGAAGATAAGATTAATACACACCGTATATCTGTAGCCAAGCCTACCGCTTCATTATTTAGCTTTGTCTTTAGAATCAGATTGAATTCCTGTTGCTGGGAATGAGATGGTCCACTGGACCATGAAGGATATCACCTGGAGTTTCGGACCTGGGGAAGATTCTGAGGCTGTAGACGAGATGTGCTGTGCTGGTCCTAACACCACAGCAGTGTGTGATTGCAGCAAGTGTATTTTAGTGTATGTGTTGTTGGGACATAAAATCCATATGTTTGGACATAAAATACATGATATCCACATAAAGACATGAAGCATACTGGGCTTCAGTACATTGCCAAGAATGCCCAAGTTGGGCTCAGTAAGGCTAAGATGTGTTCTTGGGTGTAAACACATGAACACATGCTGCACATTTAATCAGTTTTATACATAATTTAAATGTGTGATCCTATAAATGATTAATGGGTTTCTTTTGGAGAGAAAAAGCTTTTTTCATGTTATTTTAGAAAGCTACAGTATCTTATAATGATAAACAGAAAAGATCATTAATTCTCAAACTCTTAAATATTGTTTAATTATTTTTTTATTTTTCCAAGAACGGAATTGCAAAGATTAAAGAGAAACCATGCTTAGTTTCATTAGCAAATGTTTAATGATCCATTGGTAACATCAACATTGTGGACATCAGCATGAAATAATTTAGAGATATCCCCTACAGCATTATATTTATACCAGCAGGAACATTAGAAGGATACAGAACCAAATCCCCTGATTTTACATGTCTGTCAAAACCAGAGGGTTGGAGATCAACTTGGAACATTTGTCAGCATAGGAACACATCCCTGAGAGGACCAGAGACGGAGGCAGAGTCAAAGACAGAGCAGAGGCAGAGTCAAAGACAAAGCAGAGGCAAACGAGAGGCAGAGTCAAAGACAGAGCAGAGGCAGATGAGAGACAGAGTCAAAGACAAAGCAGAGGCAGACGAGAGGCAGTCCTTCTGGAACAGCTTGGAGAGAGGCATGATACTCAGCATGATCTTGTAGAATTTATGAGGTTTCTCGGAAACAGAGCATTTTCAGAAGCATCTGTGGGCTTTTTTGGTGGTGGACAGACTTGAAATTAGGCGGGTTTAATCTCATCCAATTCTCACACACAATCAGCGTCTCCCTAAGTCCTAATTTTGAAGAGAAGTGCACATTTTCGGGGAGATTAAGGATGACATTCTGAGTCATCGTGAAAGTGTAAGCCCTGAAAAGCTTTAATTCTCTGGTACCTGCAGCTCAGCTCAGTCTTTTCAGCAGCCATTTCTGTACTGTTGCTTTTTCCTGTTGACTGATGTGGGTCGTCATGGAGAGGAGCACTTCAAACAAACACACACACTCGTCAGGAGTTAGACACTGGAACAAATGTGTGCACAGATGTCACACACACACTCGCATGCACATGCAAACACACAGTTCACACATTCAGTAGACTATTACATACTTGTACTGTATACATACCGGATGACAATAAAAGACATGGCCGTGAATGAGCATTGCATTTTGCAACCCCGAAGAATACTTGAACTATGAGTGCTTTTATCAGTATCAGGTATCTTCACTTACCAGTTACTCAATCAGTAAAAACAGAATTTCAACACTGCCCATTTTTCTGTGCATGGTTAGGTTACCGGTAGCAGTTTCAGACATTGCTGTGTGAAAAATAGTCAAATACCAAAATTGTGTTCTAGTGCAATCAGAGTGATTTAGATTGGCTTGTCAGAATCACTGTACTACCCTGCTTCTATGACTTATAAGATTTACTTTGAAACTCTCCTGGCAGCAGTGAGAGGGAAAACCAATGAGGCTGGCGCCTGTAAATCAGGATGTCAGATCCATGTTACGACTCCACCTGTATCCCGCGAGAAAGAACCAGTCTCATAACCACCCCCATCACTCCATCAGATTTACAGAGGGGTTAAAGGTCAACCCACTGAGCAAAAAGCCTAATTTGTTGGTCTGACATCATCATGTTGTGTTTTCTCACTCTCTCGTCTGAAATGATTTACACCACGCTCTGTCTACAGCAGATTTGAACCAACCTGTCTGCACAGGATGGGCATGCTCATATCTGTTGTGCCACATTTCAAGTCCTATCTACTATGCGGGAGTTTTGAGACATACTCTGATTGGTCTTATGCGCCTGAATGGACCCAAAAGTTTAACTTTACTCAACTTTTGAGTCCGTCACAAATAAAGGAAAAATACAGCCATGGCGATATTGAAACACATTTGGCATATACATTTGGAAAGACACCACACAGTCCGTAAAAATCTATAGTGCATGGACACAGCATTAGCAGTCATGGGAGTGTTGTGGTCTTCAGTGGCTAAATATCTTTAGGTTGGTTTGTTTGTTTGTTTGGTGGAAAGGCTGTATTAACAAGCACTTATTGCATGGTGGCGCCAGCCCCAGGGGAGGTCATTACAGTCCGTTTTTACCCAGCAGTTACTGTAATCAGCCTGTCTGGCAGGATGCCAGCTACAGCTGTATGCATTAATCAAGATGTCTGAAGGCAGGTGTGATGTAGAGCGATGACGGCCCCGTTATGTTCTGTTTCTATACAGCTGCCTCTCCACCAAATGTGTGCTTCTGTATCATTTATGTAATACTCATATGTTATAAACTCTGCTTTGTCCCTATTAAATTCAAATGAGTTGATCTAGATACAGTAGGTTTCTTTTTTTTCCCGTCTGACCTTAGATCCAGGTAGGGATGTTCAGAGAATAGATGCAAGGCTCAAAGCTATGCCTCACTGCTATTCACCGCCCAACAGACACGGCTCTGCATGTCTCTTTCCGTCTGAGGCAGTCTGAACCGATTGGCTGGTGTCATCACCCGCTGTATCAACATCTGCCCGACCATCTTCCCTGCGGCTGCCGCCATCGAGCCGGTATTAAGAGCCCCAGAGAGAGGTCAGGGAAGTTCATACTTCCGTCTTCAGTGCGTCCTCTTCCTGGTGCTACGGCCAGAAGAAGCTCGATTACCCGGGCCACTCATCCATGGATGCACTGCGCGTCTCCAGGCGTCGCTTCGCTGATGACGCTAATGCACTGGAGATGGCCCTCTCATTGCCTGGTTAAGTGCCCGGCCGCCTGGGGATCCTCCTGTGTCAGGGTGCCTCTCTCGAGCTCCATTAATGCTTAGCCCGTCTGGGGGTCGACCTCATGCATCTCAGTGAGTTTGGGTGAATGGACAAGGAGTGGCCCGGACGCAGACATGGACCATTCTCCCTGACGATAGCAGCGGCTCTTACAGGAATTTATCCTTTTGAGCTGGGTGTCAGCGCGTAGAACACTTTATTCCTAGCATTCATCAGTATTTATGTTTCTAGTATGGCATGAAAAGGACCGTTCGATTGGGTGAGAATCCTCGCGTAGCAGAGCCTGGTTATTAAAGAGGACTGAGCCAATATGCTGCTGACACAGTGAGGGGAACGGACACCCAGTCTAGTACCAGGGTACATGCGTGTCCTCGCCAATCACTATCGTGGCAACACTGCCGGATGTGTCATGTCATTATCCCCAACCAGGGGGTCAAAGGCTGCAGGGCACCGCAAGGCTTCTCCTGTGCGAGGGCAAGACCTTGATTGAGTGTGTCGTTTGTGTGTGTGTGTGTGATAGAGGCAGGGAGAGAAGGAAGTAGAGAGAGAGGGGGAGGGGGCTCTGAGTGGGAGTAAACAACAGATCCAAAGTTCGTGTGCATGTGTGAGCGCTCGACATCCCTCCGAGGTATTTTTAGCATTGTTTTCTGACATCCTCGGCGGAAGAACAGAGTCTGTTTCCTAATCTGAGCGTGGCGAGGTTTCTTCTCAGGCACTCCTCCACATCACAGATGCACAAACACACAAGGCTACATTACAGGAGATCTGCACCTACGAGGACAGAGAGAGTGGGGGGGAAGGCAAAAAGGAAACAGGAAGGATGATGATGCGCGTCTTCTGCTCTGATGACCAGCGTTAGCAGGGCTCTAATTTTCCGACTCTGTTGAAATATTCATCTCCACGTTAATGAAGCCCTAGTTGCCACAGTTGGGCCCAGGGAGGAGAGGTGAGCAAAGGAAAGGAGACAGTCGACGAGAGGAGGCAAGAGAAGGGAGGGAAAAAGGATGAGAATGAGAGGAGAGGAGATGGATGGTAGAGAAGAGAGGACATTTCCAAAGAAGACAGAGAGCAGATCAGAAGAGACATCTCTGGGGGAAGGTACTGTAGGCATACTGAAGTGCTCTCTATGGTTTACAGTTCATATATTCTTTCTCTTCTCCCAATCCTTCTCTCTCTGCTCACCCCGCCCCCGCCCCCCCCCCTTCTCTTTCAGATACCCGTCATGACGGGGGCCTTCATGGACTCCTCGCCCAACGACGACTACAGCGGCGAACACTCGCTTTTCAACTCCTCGGCCAGCGTCCACGCCGCCAACTCCACAGCCTCGGCCCAAGCCCAACAGGAAGAGCAGCAGGCCATGTCCAGTGATGCCGTCTGGCTTTGGATCGCCATTGTGGCCACCATCGGCAACATTGTGGTCGTGGGAGTGGTGTACGCCTTCACCTTCTGATCCCCTTAATATCCCCCCCGAGCCTCCAAACTCACCCCAACAACTCAAAACTTCCTGTTGGGAATGTGATAAGGGGACAAAAACAGATGGATTCTCCCTGTGACTCCCTAAAGCAAGTCCCGTAATGCAAACACTAATTATTGGATTATGGATTAAGCAGTCAGTTGGCAGTTGGCAGTACTAATCATACCAACGTATGCATATTAGGGAGGGTAAGAAAAGGCTGTGTTCACAACAGGTTTATACAATCCAACCCAGTCTATCAGTGTTGTGTCATTGAAATGCAGAGCGGTGAGAAAAGAGAGATGAGAAGGGGATTGAGATGAAGGACAAACTGGACCATCTTAAATCCCCCCCTACACCAGGCAATTTAGGAGAGCGCTGCTCGATCATTCGGCTGAACAGAGGTGGTGAATCATTGTCAACATCAGAAAGAGGTATCAAAGAGGGATTACTCCAGCAGCAAACTGGGTAAACACAGTTTTGTCTGGAGTATTGTTGTATTCTGGACCATTGAGGTGTGGTGAGGGCCCTTCTCTTGGCAGATCATTGGTAATGTTGATTGATGTTAAATATTCACTGCTGCCACATGCTTGTGTGACAGCTCGTAGTCGCGCTGCAAGACTATACTTGAGGAGTGAGTATAACTAATTCACATCAGTTACAATCGTGACACCTGATTTGTTCAGAACGAAAATCTCTTCATTTTTCCGGCAGACCAAATTCAAGACGTTTACAAGAGCCTACTGTCATATCTACTGTTGATGTATTACTGATGTGCCGTGCAAGGGTGAAACAGAAAGAACCAAAGCACACTGTAGGCCTAGATCATCTAAAAGGAATACTGCTCTGTACTGTTCAAGTATTCATACCCAGATAACTATTCTCCCCTTCACTTACATGGAAGGAGGAACATATCTGACCTAGAAGTTGTTTGTGTCTATCAATCTGCAATTTCAAATATAAATTTAGTGACAGAATTAGCTTTGTGCTGCCTGGAAGTCCAGAGGCAGACGTTTCCATGGAGATTAATCCTCCACCTAATTGACAATGTTAACTTTGTTCTCCTTCAGACACACGCGAGAGCCTGTCACGTGGGTGTTCATGAAAGTTAAATTACCTCCCAGTTGAATAAATAAACACATACAGACAAGCCTAGGAAGAAGGTAACCTTTAAAAGCTAGCAAAGTCACATCATATTCTGATCCTGATCACTGATTTCCATCTGCTTCCTGTTTAGAAAATCAGACAACACACACTTAAAACTGCATTAATAGAGCAGTACCAAGCATTGTCTCTATGAGTTGGAATTAATCATAATTTTATTAGATATTAGATTTAGTAAACATCTCATGATATGCAAAATATACAACTCTGTTAATGACTTTATCAGTCTAGCATAATTATGTATAATATTTCCCTCCAAGAGATGAGGTGTTAATATCAACAATATCTACCACATAAAAAGAAAGACTTGGAATAGTTTGGTTTTATTCAGTAATGTTTCTTATCTGATATGGAAAAAGAAGACTTTGTAGTTATTTCTAGGAATGTTGTAGAGGGTTTCCCATGTCTTGGTGTAAACACTGTCCATAACTGTTGTTGGTGCAGTGTAAAGATACATTTCATTCACCGACTTTACATTCCCTAGCTATGAAAGAACTGCAAGAACATTTTGTTATTTAGATCCCTAAATAATATTGGTAATATTGTTGAGAGAAAGTCATTTTTTAAGACTGTAGTTTTATTTTTATTAAGAATTTGCTGTGTAAGTGTTCAGAAATGTTGTAATTCACCGACACAATACTCTTTTTTGTAAGAACATGTATTGCTAATAAAGTTTCAGGGTGACTGTACTGTACTGTAAAGAAGTTTCTTCGAATTATAATTGTATGGGGGAAGGTGCGTGTAGAGGGAAACAATGAAAGATCTATGGACATCTATGCCTGTAAGGCTCAGGAGCACCCCTAGAGGCAAGTTGAGACCCTCTCATGGCCAGCAGCTTCAAGTCACTGCGAAACAGCACTTTGATAGTTTCATGTGTTTTTGAAAGACAAGTTTCTGGCTGGTGTGCCACATTGGCAGACATCACTTGTGAATGCTGAGCCTCCAGCAAAGATTGATGCGAGGGAGAAATGGCATCATAAGTCATTCTGACACCTACTCGCCTGCCTGGTTGTGGTTCGCTGTCACTCTCTCACTGATATAGGGAAAAGAGGCCTTGCTGTGATTTGTCCCGATAGGCTTCATCTCCCAACCACAGTGATTAGGTCACATTCTTGCCTTTCTTCTGTCCTGTCCTGTCCTCTCTTCTCCCCTACTCTCTTTTCTCTTTCTCTCATTCCTCCTCTCCCTATCTTCTCCCACCATTTCTCTCTCTCTCTCTCTCTCTCTCTCTCTCTCTCTCGTTTAGTAACCTACTTTCTATCGGGTGCCTCCACATCGCCACAGGCTTGCAACACCGCATCAGGAGGCAACAAGAAATGATCTTCACTCACCCTTGATGATAAGATGATAAGTCCCTGCTTGCCTCTCCTTCCTAGCTGAATTCAGAAAACTGAGATGTGAGAACTCTAAACGGCTCACCGCCATCTTAGAGAGAAACAGCTCCTGAGCAGTCACCTCTCTCCTGATCCTGTATGTTGGAAGCAGGTAACCGTTGACCAAACAAATGCTAATTCACGTTGATCGATGCTAATGAATGTGGTAGCAGGTGCAGGTGTGTGAGATACCATTCGAGCTAGTGGGTTCTGATTCCAGGGTTGGTTCCAGATGAGGCAGCCTGGTAAATAATAGATCATGCAGGTTAATTGGAGCCCGGGGTCAGATGCATCAGTCAGGTTTCTAGAGAAGGCCTGCTGCAACCCACTCCACCCACCTCCCCCCCCCATACACAACCCCGGAGTCCCCCAGGATGCAACACTCCAGCTCTCTCCTGTCCAATCAAGGCTGACATCTCGGTAGAGAGGTGCTGAATATGCTAATGTATGCCAAGCACCATGGACATGTCTTGTCAAGCTGTCGGTTCAGAGACACTGCAGATTAACTCAGGGGCATTCCCTCAACCCAACATCTCATTGGAGGAGCTGAGTGACACAGACCACCCATTAGCATGTGTACAGAACACATTTATACAATACATTACATAAACATCCCAATATCAGATTCACATTACAGAAACGCCCAACAAAATAATATATTCTTTTTCAACACACATATAGGGTGAGAGAATACATGAATGTATTTATTTCCACATCCCGAACAGCAGAACAGAGTTATTCCATGATAATACATGTGTTCGTGTGTGTGTGTGTGTTGGACGCAGAGTGGGCTGTGACAGTGAAGACTGTGGGAGTGAGGGGGCAGAGTGACAGGCTATCTAAACAGGTAGCCACAATTGCAAGCCCTTTACTAGCTCTTGTTGTCTTGGGATCCCATTGTAACCCACTCTGATAGCAGAAAGACCCAAACTCAGGCAGGCAGACCAAATCAATCTCTCTGCAAATGTTTTCAACTGAGGCACCAGGTACTGTAGTCAGCACTTTAAATGTTTATGCAGGTTGCACATTTCTTGTAGAGTGGGTCCGGTTGTAAGCTCTCTAACACAGGGCTTGATGCATACCTCTTACTGGATCTTCAGCTCATTTGCGGGCCGAGCCCTGGTCTGGGCTGTCAGCCATCCAACAAGCCATTACTGAGAGACATGAGGGATCTCCAGACTCATTAAACGTAGCAGGGCGTCCAATCAGAGGGAGCAGCATTGACCGGCCTCGGTCTCAGGTGACGGGAAAAGGGCAGCAGATAACTTTCTCTTGGCTCACCTGAGACTGCGGATGAAAGACACAAAGCGAACAGTGTACAGTAGAGGTGGAGGAAGCAGGAGTAGATTATTGACTCGCGCTGATATCCTCTCTCGTGCCCGCCCCCCCCTCCCCCAGGGTCAGGGGGAGGAGGGCACATCTAAATCTCATTGCCAATCTCAAATCAACGTCTTTCCCTGTGGAGCTGTCAACATCCGGACAGCTTATTGACCTATCAGCCTCTGTCAGCACCATGACGACGCCTTGACGACCAAGGCGGCAGTGGCTCACCTCTCTCTGCTCACAGAGGAGATACCGGGGGACGAACGAGGGGCTGGAACGTTAGGACAATGTCGTCACTGTGTGTCAGCAGGCGGGAGATTTGTGCGACGTCTACAGTATATCATCTGTACTCCCCGCTGACGTCTGTATGATGAATGTTATTGGAGCTAACTGCTCCGGCGCAATTGTAATAAAGGCTTACTGTCCGAGTGGCTGCCTTTGTGACTGACTGACAACTGTCAGAGACAAGAGGATAGGAGATGTCAGGGGAGGGGAGTGAGGGGAGGAACAGAGAGGAAGGGAGAGAGGGGAGTGAGGAGAAGGATGGAGCTGCTCTTGATTAGGGAAGGAAGAAGAAATAATCTTCCGTTTTGATTCCATGAAAATAGTGGACTATGATTGGGTCCAGCACCTTTGGCCTGTGTGGCTTCCTTCACTAGATCGTTCCATTAAACAATGTTAATCTCATCTACAGCAACAATCTCTGCTACACTTGTTTGCTAATTAATTAATACAATTATAACGTGCAGTATTCATTGCATGCAGTAATGAGTCCCATTTAGTGCTTGGGTCCTCACAGAAGAGTTTGGACTCTTATCTCTTATGGACTGGGCTGAGTACAAGCCAAATTCTCTCTCAAATTAAATGGATTAAAACCCCAAAATATTTTTTATCATACCCAAAATTGAACGTTTTTAACAACCTACTTTGTTTAATTCAATGAATTGATTAATTGATTAAATTAAGGGATTCAAATAATAGATTTGGTAGTTCAAACCCAAATTAAGGTCTAAATCGGATCTTATCATATACAAATTCAATGATGGTTGGTAGAGGGATTTTCTGAGGAGGCTGAGGTGTAAATTTAAATGGATCATTAGCTATGACAAAACGTCATTACGTAAACTATCAAATTGTTGTGATTATTAGGCTCATATATGCAGATAATATAGCCTATAAAGACTGACAACACCTTAGATCATTCGCATCACCAATAAGTGTCAATGTAGACGTGTGATATTGCCTGCGTATCTTAGAAAATTTAAGATAATAAAAAAATCTATGTATGTATTATGGTCATCATTATCAAGGTTTTCTTTAACAAATTCAATGAAGTGGTTTGAATCAAGTGTCTCAAACCACTTGATGATTCCATCCACTTCAAGTGTTAAGAATGCTTGTGAACCCTCTACCACGCATAATGGACTCCCTGTCTGCTGCATCAGACAAGCACAGTCACACAGTCACACAGTCACACAGTCACACAGTCAGACAGTCACACAGTCACACAGTCACACAGTCACACAGTCACACAGTCAGACAAGCATGGCCCCCTTCTCTGCTTGATATTCACACTAATATAGTAATCAACACAGTTATTTATAAAATATGCTTAATATAAGAATCCTGTCAAAGTTGGACAATCTACTCCACTGATGATGCATGTTTTCAATGAGATTCCATTTGGCAATTCATTCTCTGAGTGGGATTAGTAATTGAGAGATAATAAAAATACTGGCCTGTCATAATAAAAACACACCAGGAAAAAGGCAAATGTCAAGGAAGTCAGATCCAATCAATTTCTACATTAAGCACAAACTCACAATATGATAGTGTGCCAGTGCTTGCAAAACAAAGAAAAAGAGAAAGGAAGATTGTGTAAGAAAAGAGAGATTTTCATGTTGCCTAAGGGCACTGCTGTTCCCATCCTTGATATAAGGCACTCGTTGGCAAGGCACCATTACAATCAGTCATTAATAAGAACTCAAGCATTGCCTTTCCCTGGAACATCATGCCTGTACTCTTCCACTACAGATCCCGCAAGCTGGTACAGCACATTACTAAAGTGCTGTCTGTCTCTGACAGCAAGTAAGCAGGGGGAGCTGTTGCTGTCGCTTTCACTGTCGCTGTCTGGCAGTCCCAGTAGTGTTTCAGTCGTGATGGGACTTGATGAAAGAGAGCTGATTTAACCCCACAGCTTGTCATCCAACAGAAAAGGTTGTGACCCCTCCACATGAGCCCAGTGGAGCCTGGCCGAGGTACCCCGGCACCTGGAGGGGCTCTGCAGTCCTGCAATCTTTGTCAAGATTCAGTGTCTTCAGAATAGATAAGGGCCCAGACCACTGACGAGAGGCTGCCACTTCCCACCGGCAGTTCGATTTGCATGAGAGGGCTGTGGCCCTGTCACAATGTAGATTGACATCCATCAATCTCGGCAGCCCAGTGTTCACTGTCAGGCTCCATAGTGGACCTCTTACTAAGCTGCTGGTCAAGGGGGGTGGAAGCCACCGTATGTTTTATACATGAGAGACAGAAACGAAGGGAGACAAGGATTAAATACTAGAAGGTATGCTTCAGTCTTCTGACTTTGTTGATTAAT
The DNA here is from genome assembly GCF_021917145.1 of Hypomesus transpacificus. NCBI lineage: Eukaryota > Metazoa > Chordata > Actinopteri > Osmeriformes > Osmeridae > Hypomesus > Hypomesus transpacificus. The sequence goes on from NC_061062.1 coordinate 10,219,168, forward strand.
ATCTGAAGCTGATGCACTTTCAGGGAGAAGCAGGGGAGATTGATAGTGTCAAATATTGACCATTTTAGCCCCACCATGAAACATCATGAAGTTTGCCAACGAAGCCTGTGTTTTTGTGTTTCAGGCATTTTCTGTTCTGATCTTGTACTTTTGATTCATGACTGGGTAAGTTAATCTTTTTGTGATACTGTAAAAGGCCAAGCCAGGTGCTGTATATGTAATCCCATTTCAGAAGGCACACTGCACACTGTTGGCTCACCTCAGCATTTGGTTCAAATTACATCTTAGATACATCATACTCTGTCAAAACAAACCATACATTAGTGAACCCAGACTAAATCGAATCTGCACCGACAGTTAACCTGATAAGGTGTGTTTGTGTGCAAGAGAGAGGGCAAAAGAAAGAAAAAACTGAATGACAGGCACATGCTTGCTTATATTTATGACACCTCTATTTTGTCCAGAAGAGGGCACTGTAATTATTAACAAAAATGGAATCAAGGAAGCCAAGCAGTACTGTGAACAGCAGTGCCACTAATGATTATTTTGGTTTTCAATATTGTATGTGATAATAGGTCCTTTCACCAGAACATTCTGTCAGAACATATTTGTTTGAGAACTGGTCACCTTCCCAAAACTCTGTCATCTAGTCGTTCAGTCTCTATCAGAAATCCAGAGACTTGCTCCCCAAACCAATTCCAGTTGGACATTTGGGTTAGATACATTTACATTTAGTCATTTAGCAGACGCTCTTATCCAGAGCGACTTACAGTAAGTACAGGGACATTCCCCCGAGGCAAGTAGGGTGAAGTGCCTTGCCTAAGGACACAATGTCATTTGGCACGGCCAGGAATCAAACTAACAACCTTCAGATTACTAGCCTGATTCCCTAACCGCTCAGCCACCCTCGCTGATCTGTTAAGACCAATGCCCAGACTCACCCGCAGGTCACCAGTACCAGGGAAGTACTCTCCAGACTTGTGGAAGGACACCGTCATCACCCTGTCTGTGGTGTAGAAGGCCTCCTCAACCCCGTCACCATGGTGGTTGTTTCGACAAGCATCTCTGTTTACCGATGTGGTTAAAGGTTTCAGTGGGGAAAACACTTGGAAACATCTTTTTCGATTGCAGTTTACATTCTCCGTATGTTAATTGATTCCCAGAATTTGAGTAAGCCTGACAGGATGCAAGTGAAGTGTAAATAACACTTATGATGATGATTTGCCACAGTACGTTCATGTTTTGCCAAGGTGACTAAGTGGTGCACCATGGAGAACAGTCGCCTTCACAGTTTACCTTGCACCCAAAGGCACAGCTCTTGTAAACCCTCCCACACACACAAAAACAGAGCACAAGATAGGGCCATAAACATAAACACACAGTTTTACACCCCAGGGAAAGATTTAAAAGCTGCTCTGCGTGAATATTTGAGGAAATACTAATTTTATAGCTACATTTAACTGGACTCACGCAGGTATGACTCATAACTCTTTGCAAGTAGATGACAGCATGAATTTGGAGGCCGGACTGGTTTCTTTTCAAATCAGTTCATGATTGTGTTGCTTTGTGTGTGATAAGAAAGAGGACTGCTAAGTGTTTTCATCTCATGGTGATTCAGTGAACATTTTCAAAAGAAATCAAGTTTTTTATGACTCCTCAAACAGACTCAATCTGCTCATGTTATTCCCCCAGCCCTCATCATTTTCTCCCTGTCTTGCATTGCCTTCTTTCTTTATTTTATTATTTTCACCCTCTCCCTTGATGTTTGTATTTGTAGTGGTGGTCAGCAGTTGTGAGCCAGGGATGGAATCCCAGATAAACATCTTTAACAGAGGATAGTAATCTAGTTATGGTGTTGGTGTGGGTTCTGTTCCACATCTATTAGTGGCCACAGTCTCTCAGATGGGAGGCCCCATAGTTCCCCTTAGTTTCAGACGATGGGCCTGGAAGGGGGAACCATGGAGGTTATGTAAAACAGAATGGAACATATGTAGGAGACGGGAAGAGTCACCATGGCGCCCAGGCGGAATGTTGTGTTCCACGACCACACCCTGAACTCTGAACCACAGTCTGACAGAAGAGGCTCTGAATGAAAGTCCCAGATACTTCTCTGATACTTATGTTCTTCTTTGAGAGGTTCATGACCTTACTGTTGGTTTAGGTCATGGCATAGTAGTGTAATACTACTCATTTGATAGGTCTTTGGGTCTTGTTTACTCAAGTTGATTTGTAAAGGTTCATTTATGTTAATGAGACCTCATGGTTTTAATTACTGTAAATTCTGACGATAACACACTTGTATTTATCATGAACACTACAACACAGCATAAACAACTGCAAGCTTTATCTTCTCCAAGGCTCAAGGGCATTTCCTAGCATTGTTATGAGTAAGCTAAGGGAGTTAACTAGATTAATTGAGTTGTGAAAGCAGGAAAGCTTCATAGGTTTCTTTCAAAGCCCAAAGAGAAACGTTTGGCAATGTCATTTGTTGTCTTAAAAGAGCTTCATATAGATCCCCTGTCCCTGCCATATACTACAATGTCTGTTTGTGGCACACTCTAGTGCAATGTCCATTGGCCGTTGGCTCCATCAACATATCAGCAGTTCAACATGGTGGCGAACCCTTTAATAAATGTATTTATTTCTCGGTAACCCCTCATCCAAACATATTGTCCTATGTCCTATGGTCCTGAATAATACACCTGGTGAATTTCAACTTCATACAATGCCAGGTTCTCGAGATGATCACAGACAGATACAATACATAGACACACACAGAAACACACAGATCCCTGTCTATGAAGTTAAATGTACCATTAGATTCCTCTGTTGTTCTCATAAACAGATGGTCATCAACAGGAACAGAAAACATAATTACTAATATCTATTCAGCCTTTTCCAATACCCTGCGGCTTTTGGAGAGCTACTTTTCCTGCCACAAAATAATCAAGTTTGTGAAGAATTGACTGACGCAAAGTTGCCTGAGGTTCTCACACACAGAACCAGTGCAATTTCCAGCTTCTGAAAAGACTGACTCAAGAAAACAGAGAAGTAATGGAGATCTTGTTTGTCTTGGCAGGTAGGAAGACCGGGTATAATTGATATCCTAGACATGTATGCATGGGTTGGTTCTAATATGATGAACTAGTTGAGCATTGTTGTGAGGTGTAAGATAATCACAGATCAAACTGATTCTCCTCCTATGTGATCTAATGTGTCAGACACTCAGGTGTTGTGTGTAAAGTCTATGGATACATTGTCTGTTATCATTCATGAATTGCAAGACCTGTTGGGCAGCATAGTATTCTAGTTATTTAGTTGTAAAAAAAATTGCAATCAAAACAAATCTTACTGTAACGTCTCTTAATTGTAAGCCTCTCCTTTATTCTTGTGCCAACCCCCCCACTAGTTACAACTCACTATCACAAATCACACTATCACATGTGTTAGAATTTGGTTTCCATGTGGACATATTAAGGATGGAACAAAACCCTATTGGAGACTGCTTCTGGCTTATCTCAGTCACTCAGCAGGAAAGGATTCCAAGGATTCCAATGCCTCGCACCCGTTACCATTGCTCCCTGGCTGAATGACTGGCAGGACGCTAGGTCCTGGCCTTCCACGTGGTGTAAAATAAAATATGATTCATCAGACCAGTGATGCTAATGCTCACATCACAACTGGAGCCGACAGTCCTCGTTGTAGGCACTTTCAGCAGTGGACAGGTGTCAGCAGGGGCACCCTGTCTGGTCTGCGGCTACGCAGACCCATAAGCAACAACAGAGCACTGTGTTCGGACACCTTTCTATCAGAACCAGCATGAACCCTTTCATCAATTTGAGCTACAGTAGCTCATCTGTTGGATCGGATCACATGGGCCAGGGAACACAGGAACACAGGAACAAAGGAACACAGAAACACACACTAACACTCCCCAAGAGACAGTGTTGGAGATGCTCTGACCCAGTCGCTCAAATCTGTCCAAACTTGTACTGTATATAAGCACCTCTGTTAAATGATTTTCAGAAACCATAATGTTGGTTACACGTGATTGCATTACATTTAGCTAAGATAATTGTCATACAGATACAAATGACATAAACTGTGTAAAAACCTGCTCATATAAAGATGTGATTTCACAGAAATATTTGCATTTCATTACATCTACCAAGAGGCAAAGCTATGAGTTCTTGGTGGAAAGAATAACAAAAGAAAATACTGATAACTGATAACCATTGATGCAATTGCCCTGTTTTTTGACACAACCTTATTCATAAGACTGATGTGATTTCCCAAATATTATTATTTAGCAGACTTGTTGGAAATGTCATACTGTTCAAGCTTATTTTGTCAGTTGAGTAGCTTCTGTTCAGTTTAGTAGCTCTGTTCACAAAGGAACTTGCCATTGTCCAAAGGAACTCGACTGCTTAGCATGTGTAGTGCTGGGCAAAGCGATAATAGTTTTCATCGTGCCTATGGAGTAACCCCATAACCCTTTAGGAATTGCATAATGTTAACTGAGTTGCAAATGTAAACATTTACAAAGCTACCTGTCCCATTGGAGTGCATTGTGTGGGATTTTTTCTCTGAGAGATTATGTTGTGTATCATTCTGACTCCTGATGGTTTGATGTGGCCCAGAGGAGAGACGAAAGGTCAGCTCTGGACACCAGATGGGACCATCGTTGGAGGGTAACTGAGCCATCACTTCTACCTTCACACCCTGCCACACCACCTGCTCAACCATCTATCTCAGGGGACATCTGAGCATGCAGTGTCCCCATTTGTTGCAATAAACTCATTTTCAGAGGAAGAAGAAATGGTAAATGGAGGAAACTGTTGCCCTTTCCGGACCAAGGAGCCTGGAGTGACATAGATTTGTTATTAGATCATAAGGTGAGAGGCCGGTTTGTTAGGCATTTGATTGTACTGTGTGTGTGTCCTGTCACAAGATGGCCAAAAAAGAATAAGGTGGCGCCATGATCCATAGTGCTTTAGGAGTCTATGCTCTAGGCACCATTCAGCATCTATATGGCACTCTCCTTTAAGTATCAACAAGACGTCAACGACCACTTTTCCTATGTGGCTGATCTTCCTTTGCATTTAAGAACAGTACCAGCAGTACTGGCTAATTGCTGGGTGCATTTGCACTAAGTGCAGTAGGATTATTGACCAAAAAAAACTCCTAATGCTCTTCCAGTAACTCCAGTCTTAAACTAACTCATGGTCATCGTATATGTAGCACAGCAACAATGCAAAATAAAACCACATCCACATCAAAAAGCACTTACTGCTGACCATTACTAAAGGTTATGTTAATGATATTAAAGGTCTATACCAACCCTTTGAGTGATTCTAACCAAATTAAGGCCATGCAGTTACCAATTACTGTTTCAAATTGATGCAAACTGACAACGTTTTTTCTTCTATAACCAGTTGATGATCACCCTATCTTTCTCTGGCGGCACTTTAGCTGTGTTGGACCCCTAAAAGGCCTTACAGTAAACACACATTTTGTGCATGTAAAAGAGACCTCGGGGACTTCCCCTGACATTAATTAGAACCATATATTAAAAAACACGTCAGGATATAATTCTGAGGGTTAAACACAAGTTGTGTAGCCTGAGGTTGTCATACTCATAATTCTGGTCAAAATATTAGTCTGATAACGCTCCGTTTGGCTCTGAGTATGGGGTTTGTTTGAACTGAACCCGGAAAACAAATGCCTCTTCGCTCAATTGGATAGACCTACAACCAATCAGAGCAACGTAGTATGTTGTTTGTTGAAAACAAATTCAACCCAAGCGCTCTTTGGCGACGTGGTTGATAACGTTACTGTTGATCATCTGTCCATCATCGTATAAAGTCCGCCCTGACAATTTGATTGGTCCAAACAGCTCTTGTTCGGATATAGTTTTTCCCCAACCGAGCTACCCCAGACCCAACTTCCCGACCAAATTATTTTGTGGGCGGGGATAAGTTTGGCTGGCACCCAGGCTACAAGTTGTGGTCACCCTCAATATGTAATCAGTTCATAAAATAAGGGAATATGAAGTATTGGCTTTGACACTGCCAAATTACTGTACATGATATGGCTGTGAATGAAACATCTGCTGATGTAGTCCTACAAGCAGTTGGAGGAGAGCAATGATATGTTGAATGAAACTAAATGAACAACTCTTCCATTTCCATGAACTCCACCCTTTAAAACCATGTTTGAGTATTTTTGTGAAGATTTACAGACATTTTTTGTCAAAATCGGTAATTCCCTTGTTACTATTTATAGACTATTTACTGTAATAAACTCAAAACTGAAATCCTGTCTGAAATCCACAGGACAGGAAGGAAGCCACACAGGAAGGAAGCCACACAGGAAGGGGTCACTTTTACTTAGCATCCTGTCCAGGAGATCAAATCATATGCTAAACAGGTGATGGGTGAAAGAGTTACAGGGTTACATTGCCTGAGACTGCGACGTCTAATTCTGTACAGGCACTATCTTCAACAACAATCTGTCTTCGGTGGCATCAAATGCAGGATGGAAAGTGCCAGAGACTGACAGAATAAAAAAGTCAGGGGCAAGATAATTCAATTTTAGACAAAAACACAAAACATTTCAGACTTTTTCATTTTTCATTCTGAAATGTTCAAATAGAATTTAGGATATTACACAAGTTAGAAGAAAAGATGAAATAAATAAAGAAGGTGCAGGACTGTGTGAGTGACATCACATCGATCTCAGGTTCCTTCTCCTTTAAGAGAGCGAGTCTGTGCCGGGCTCAGAGTAGAAAACACAGCAGCAAAAGAAGTCTGGATTAGGCTGTCTGCACATCTGGATTTCTGCTCAACAGTGACACTGTTCAGCACCTCAAGGTTTGTAGCTACGATTTTATTTTTTCACAAAGGGTACATTGGTCACAATAAGTGGTAGTTTTTTTGTTGTTGACAAAATTGTCATATGGAGGTTACCCATTTGTTTGTATTGTTTATTTTTTATCTTGTTGAGTTTATGTCAAACATTTATAAGGTACATTACAACTTGATGGTTTTTATCAAGTTTTCTGAGGGTGAATCAGGAAGGCTGACAGATAGAATACTCTACCAACAGACATGGACCAACTGGACAACTATTAGCACATGCTTGACAGCACGTAAACAGACACACAATCTAATCACTTTCTGCAATGTCCTTCTGATTGCGTTTTGTTGTGTATTACAATGCATAAATTAAGTAGTATATATTTTGGGTATATTAAAAACATTCCATGTGCAGATTCAACAGAATTTTGAATGTTTTCATCATGGCAAAAATAATGTTGTATTACCCTAGTTCAGTGGTCTTCAACCCTGGACTGTCCGGTAAAATGATGAATGGAGTGATATCAAGCTCTGAAGCCCGATCCATTCATTTGAATCTGGTGTGAAGCAGGGACACATCTGAAACATACAGGAAAGTGGGCCCTGAGGACCAGGATTTAATACTACTGCCTTAGTTTCAAAATGTTTCTAATAGTACTACCTGATGGGATAACCGTTGATGAGAGGGTTCACAGTTGTCTACAGTTGCAGAGTGCATGCAAGAGAAAATGGTGCAATTTAAAAAGTATGCAAAATGTTTACACTGAAATAGATCCTTTTACTCCATGAGCCACTCCATGAGAACTCCATGTGCCAACACAAATATTTCTTATCAAATTGTCTTATTTCAAGCCAGCAGAGTAAAAGTCCCAAAATGTGTGTTCCTACAGCCTGCCAATGGACATCAACACTACAGACTTTACTCCTGTCAACCACACCAACACTAGTGACTGCCCCTACACTGAAGGTTGGGAATGGATCCGGACCATGCAGCCCGCTTACATCCTGTCAATCAGCGTGCTGGGAATCCTGGGAAATGTATTTGTCTTGCTTGTGTTCTGCCTACACAAGAAGGCCTGCACCGTGGCTGAGATCTACCTGAGCAATCTTGCAGCTGCTGACCTCCTGCTGGTCTCCTGTCTGCCCTTCTGGGCCGTCAATGTGGCCAACGACTTCAACTGGCCCTTCGGAAAACTGCTCTGTCGCTTGGTAAACCTGGGCATCAAGATCAACACCTACTGCAGTATCTACTTCCTGGTTCTGGTTAGCGCTGACCGCTACGTGGCGCTGGTCCACACTATGTCCCATGGCAGAATGCGTCGGCCCTTTTATGCTAAGCTGGGCTGTTTTTTGGTCTGGGGTTTGGGCCTGTTTCTGGCGTCCCCAACATTCATCTTCAGGGCTGTCAAGTACTTCCCAGAGTGGGGGGTGAATGCGTGTTACCTTGAGTACCCCAAGCATACAGAGCTAGCGTTTGAATTGCTGCTTGTAGTCTTTGGGTTTATAGTCCCCGTGTCAATCATCTCTTACTGCACGATTCAGATCATCCAGGCTTTGAAAAGCCAGGCTATGCAAAGGTTCAACGCCGAGAACACTGAGAGGAAGGCGACTCTACTGGTTCTGACAGTGCTGCTGGCTTTCCTGTTCTGCTGGGTGCCCTTCCACGTGGTCACCGCCCTGGACCTGCTCGTCCGGCATCATGTGCTGGAGGGCTGCGAGCTCAGCTCCATCCTGGAAATCTGTAACCAGATCTTCACTTACCTGGCCTTCTTCAACAGCGTGCTGAACCCCATCCTCTACGTCATCGTGGGAAAGAACTTCAGGAAGAAAGTGAAGGAGCTGTTTGAGCAGATGTCGCTGAAGAGGAAGATGGTTACTGGGTCCACACGGTCACAGCTTTCAGCCACTCTGAAAACCCTGACATGAGCCTGAGAGTGCGCCATAGACACAACATAGACAAAAACATACGTGAACCAGCTTTATAAATACTTTTGTTTTTTTACTAGTTTGAAAAGCGAGAATACATTTGTCTCCTTTTCAAAGTATTTAGTAAGCCAGGAATTATTAGGTAAGATAGTGTATAGAATCTACAATCTTAAAATGCTGTCTGATAGCTATAGATACACAGCTACACATCTGTAGAGCATCTGTTCTAAAGATTACAGCTAACCCACCTCTCTCTTATTATTTCTGTCAATTGCAAGCCTAAATGAGACACAAACTGTTGCCTTCAGAATACATACTTTTGTAAACTTTGATAATTTGCAACATCCTTTCGATCACATGACTCTTTCACTCATACTATTTTCTAATCATATACAATTTGCATAAATCATGAAATCTTTGTACATGTAGTATATCACAGCTTTGCATTACTGCATGTGACTCAGAATTGTCTTTTTAGAGACGTTCTAAAGTGAGACAGATTTGTTTCCAGTGTTTGTGACGTTTCTATGGCTAGATTAGATAATATGACACAGTATTTTTGTGGTTCTTTGTCTGGCCTGTGTGTAACACTTTCCAATCCCAGTTTTACAGGCTAGACATTTAGTCAGAGCTGACTGGTCTGTGTATCCCTTCCTTGTCCCCAAAACTACAGCTCGCCCTGCCAAACAGGAAATCAACTTTAGAAGCCTGTTTTTACATTCTGAGGGGGCAGACATTTGAGTAAATACGAAGGGAGAGAGCAAGGGGGGAGTAAGAAAGACATTAAGAGCCACACCCAGAGTGAAGACCTTGTCGAAAAGAAATGTTACTTCACCACAGTGGAGACTTGGTCATGGCAGACGAGAGACTTTATGAGGGAGTTACAAAGGTCATGTGTTAAAGTAAGCATACAGTTAGTGCAGAGATTGGCCATCTGTTGCTAAGTATAGTAGTTTATGAAATAAGCTGAGGTGCTCTCCAGTGGCGACAGCACGTACATGGTCTGTGTGCTATGATAAAAGCATCAGTCCTCTCGTACCATCCATTAAAATCCATTATTCTGTTTTTCTTTGAATTTCCATCGACACACTAACGTCGCTGCACACTATTCTCACTCTGTTGACTTACTTAAGAGGTTTTTTCATCCATTACACGTCTGTGACAACTAGTGACGCTAGCGGAGGTTCATTTAGAAAAACACGTGGGCACCCACACACACACACGCAGAGTCAACCGTCTCTTAGTCTCATCACCTCTCAGGGTGACCGCAGTTTGAACAGGCAGGCATCTCATGGAGGTCTTCGATGTTCCAGAAGAGGAGTGCAACCACACAGACTCCTGGGAGTGGGTCTACACCATGCAGCCGGCCTACATGTCGTTAATCTGTGTTCTCGGTGTGAGCGGCAACATCTTCGTCCTGCTGGTCTTCTGTCTCCAGCGGAGGTCTGGCACTGTGGCTGACATATACCTGGGAAACCTGGCTGCCGCAGACCTCTTCATGGTGGCTTGCCTGCCTTTCTGGGTGGCCACTGTTGTCAGGCACTTCAACTGGGCCTTCGGGGAACCACTCTGCCAGCTGGTCAACCTGATCATCGGGATGAACTACTACTGCAGTGTGCTGTTCCTCACCCTGGTCAGTGTGGACCGGTACTTGGCGCTGGCCCGACCGTTGGGACAGTGTTGTCTCAGAGGTCCGGGCTGGGCCAGGGCTGTGTGCCTGGGAGTGTGGGTGGTCGGAGCTCTGCTGAGCCTCCCGGCCCTGCTCTTTCGCTCAGTCCGATTCTTCCCTGACCTGGGCGTGGAGGGGTGTTACATGGCGTACCCCCACATCGGCTGGAGGCTGCGCTACAACTTGACGGTCAACCTGCTGGGGTTCCTTCTCCCTGTCCCTGTGGTGTCCTTTTGCAGCTTCCACATCCTGAAGGTCCTTCAGAACAGCCAGGAGATGAGGAGAGCCAGCAGGCCCAGGGGGCGGGAAAAGAGGTGGGCGGAGAGGAAGGCGGCCCACCTGGTTCTCATTGTGCTTGGGGTCTTTGTCCTCTGCTGGCTGCCTTACCAGGTGGTCATCTTTTTGGACACCCTGCACTATTACAAGTTCATCTCTGGCTGTGGGTGGACCCATGTGCTAGACATCAGCACCCAGCTGTCTACTTACCTCGGATACAGCAACAGCTCTCTGAACCCTTTCCTCTATGTGATCGTTGGGAAACACTTCAGGCAGAATGCGAAGACAGTGTTGAAACAGATGCTGTGCGGTGGGACAGGGAGGATGTCCAGCCACAACGCAAATGTCAACTCAACCACTAGATACACAGATTCCACCAAGGTATGATACCAGAAATGGCTGTGTGGTTAGGTATTCTGGGGAACCCATATTACTGTGACAGCTCCATTATTTGAGTAAGGATATTTGTACGTGGTTTTTGCCTAATAAAACCATGTGAATGATTGTTTTGCTTCAAAATCTATGTGCATCATTATTGAATGATATTCGTTTTTCGTTTAATTCAACCTAAATAAATCATAACTTGCTTCTGACCTTTAAAGCATGCTTGTATGTAGGCATTTACCTTTACCATTATGATGTACTGTTATTTGTGTGCTGATATCCTCTATTTGGCCCAACCTATGACATCGGAAAATAACTTATCTTGTATATTCAAGAATAAACAGTCACAGTGATGAAATAAATGTTTTTCTTTTACTCGAGTATTCCACTGGAACATCAGCGACAGGGAGCTGTGAGTTGGGGGTTGTTCTTTAACACGTTTAGACACATAAACGTCTTGGAAGGCAAGGCGTGGAGGAATGCTCTTCTGTATACATTTTTTCGCCGTGGTGGAGACGTCCCCACTCCCTTGACCGAAGCCTCCAGAACAACAACGCTGAAGGCTCTGTTGTGTTGTGGGACACCGTCCGGGCTGCATCTTTTGCTCCATACAAACAGATTTTGTCGCACCAGCTTGAGGTAAGATTTGTGTGGACTGAAGTTGTGATGATAAATAAGGATGGGATTTGACAGGGATCCAAAAATGGAAAAGAAGAGGTGTAGAAAGGAATAGGATAGAGAAGTACTGCTGGTCCCAGAGGGGACGTGGTGATACTTTTTGGAACTGATGTTTCTGAGATGGAGTACACAAATCTTGACAAATAATCTTGCCTTGTGTTCTTGTTAGGCATGCCTGTGTCTTCGTTTGGTAGCTTGTGCTATGACGCAGAAACTACCCTTTGGAAGAAAAATAAAATTCCTTCTTCACTGGAAACAATTATCTCTGCCTTTGTCTATCTATAGCCAACTGCCTGTTTCTGATTTCTCAATGAATCATTGCTATAAATGTAAATCATGTATTTATGTATGTTTTATTACTATTATTATTATTATTATATTATTATATTATATTACATACTATTTTAAATATTATGTATTTTTTGGCCATGCTTGTTACTACTACTTACAGCTTTTCAAATGGCACCTCACAGATCATGGAGTCTTTGGGGCTTGTACACACAGCCAAGACCCTGTTTGAGAACTCCAGCGCTCTTCCTCCGCCCACCACCACTGAGACCTTCTTGACTCCAGAATGGGACCTGATCTATGCCATCATTCCCCCCTACCTTTTTATTCTGAGTGTGATGGGATTCCTGGGTAACTCCTTTGTGTTGTTGATCTTCCTGCTCCATAGAGGGCGCTGGACTGTCCCTGAGATCTATCTGGGGAACCTAGCCCTGGCTGACCTCCTCCTCTTGGCCAGCCTGCCCTTCTGGGGTGTGACTATGCTCTTCCAGCACAACTGGCCTTTCGGCTCCTTTCTCTGCAAGGCTGTCAACCTCTCTGTCGTTGTCAACTTCTACACCAGTATGTACATGCTGGCCATGGTGAGTGTGGACCGCTATCTGGCCCTGGTGAAGACCATGCAGGCCAAGTGGCTGAGGAGGACACGCTACGCAAAGGCGGTCTGCCTGGGGCTCTGGGTGTTTGGAGTTCTGATGGGCGTGCCCACCATAGTTCACAGGAAGGTTGTGCCGTGGAGTCAGACTGAGGACTTCAAGGCTTGCCAATTGGACTACCCTGCCCATTCCTGGAAACTGGCCCAACAGCTCCTATTGAATGTGGTGGGCTTTGTTCTACCTGTTCTGGTGATTGTCTTTTGCAACTTGAACATAGTCAGGACCTTGAATAAGAGGAGGGAGTGTGTTTACACGCCGGACGCCACTGACAGGAAGGCCACGGTTCTGGTGCATGCTGTGACGATCCTCTTCCTCCTTTGCTGGGTGCCCTTCCAGTTCTTCACGTTCCTGGATTCACTCTGCGACATGGGGCTCCTGGATGAAGAGGCGTGGGTCCTCACTCTGGACATTGGCAACCAGTTCTCCACATACCTGGCGTTCCTCAACAGCGGCCTGAACCCTGTGCTGTATGTCTTTTCCGGGCAGTACTTTAGGAGGAAAGTTAGCGCCATCTACAGGACCAGACAGCAACGCAGGGGATCGGACATGACTGCGCAGCAACGCTCAGTCATTTCTACCTATCTTCACAAAACAGAGCAAATCAAACCTGCAAGGATGTAGATACCATCCCCTGACCTCTTCACTCAGGGTTTATGGAGAAGCACAGACGAAAGAATGTAAGAGAAAACATAGTGTTAGCAAAACAATAGATATTAAATTACTGTTTTATGCCAGATTGTTGAAAAGAATGTAATTGTTCAATCTTGTCTGGTCCAGATCATGAGGCTTGTGTGTTGATCTCAGATGTATTTGAAGAACTCTTTGCTGAAATGATTTGAAGTTACTTTTGGTAAACTTCTCTTGTTGAAGGAATCAAGGGGACAACAGCCAGTGTTATTCGTTTAAGTGACTGCCAGTGTGTGTGTGCATGTGTATGCGTGTGTGAGTGTGCATGTGATTTGTGACTGCTTTCCATATTGTAGGCTGTCCAAGCGATTCCACACGACCACCCACATATATTATTTGCATGTGTAAGTCATCTGCTTTTGTATATCTACTTGTAAATCCTGCCAGTATAGTAAGTCATAATTCTCAAGCAAAAGACATAGCACACAGGGAAGTGATTTGTGGTAAACATGATTCCATTTATAATATCGACTGGATAGGATCGACTGTTGCAAAACATCCCAACTTTTTCACATTAGAGTAAGCTCACCCTTGTTCTACAGTTATGTAAGAATATGTTTTTCGAAATGTTTAGCTTTCCTAGAACCTTCCCGCCAACCCTTCACTATACAGACTCCAAGACTCCCAGCACAGTTCTCCAGTACAGATGAGAAAGAATCCATGACAGTCTACAGGATCATGTGTTTATCACATGCTTCAAGGTGCTTCGCTCAACTGTTCCATCCCTGACTCCTGAGCAAGTCCAGAATCTGAAGACAGAGCAAAAGCATTCCAGCCACTCACAGTTTGGGTTCTTTGGGTTAGGAACACCATATAGGGTGTCTTTCTGTGTGATGAGATGAATGGTAAAAGTGTTTCACTGTAAATAAACAATTTACTTATGGACCTGTACTTTCAAACCATTCTGCACAGGACAACATGCAAGCCGTACCCGAGAAGTAAGGTGTCTGCTAGTGTGCGTGTGTGTGTGTGTGAGTGGGCTTGTGTATAATTAGGCAACTAATTAAATATTTGCTTGACAAAAACAAAAACACACAAGTGGGAGTTTGATCCTTACAACAAGTTTGCAGGTATGGACTCAGTAGGGTGATGCAGGGGATTATATGTCTTGTGTTGAGAGCAGTCACACAATTAGGCTTGTGCATGACCTGAGTTGATTTCCAATTCCTATTTCCAGCTGTCCAAATCTAATAACGTGGACTATTCAGCATCATTAGCGAGACTGGACCAACCTCACCAACTCTGTTTTGGACTGCTCTAATCTTGTTTACAGTGTATGAAGCCATCGCTTCTTGAGGTTTGTTATGTCTATTGCACGCAGAATAAATACAATTAACAGGCTTTACAAAACTCTAAAAGGAGGGATGCAAGTCATATCAGGGCAGTAGGTTGCAGTGATAAATCATTTGACTGAAAATCAAGAGTTCATAGGTTCAAATCCCTCTTTGTCGGACACTTAGCATAAAATCATCTGCTAAATAAACGCATCATTACAGTAACTCTTCCTTAATATGAATCTAAATGATGCCAGAATCCTTTTTCCATCAACAACAAAGCCCCAGAGCGATGGCCAGATAAATGGAATCCCTCTGTTGTTTAGAAACATCCAGAATTTTCAGAAAGAAAGAAAAAAGAAACGCTGTGATATTTGGAAGGTTATCATGTTTATCTTTTGCGACTTTTGACCCAGCCTGTCTGAGAAGCATGCGTCTGGCCGTCTGCTGCTGTGAAAACAGCCGTCAGAGACGCCCGTCCAAACCCCGTCTGTTTCTCTCACGCCCATCGAGCTGTGGTAAAGGTCTCCGTGTTGCAATTTGTCTGATCAAATGTTGACAGAGAGGAGCCGGGGGGTGCTGGGTGATGCAGTGGGTCTGCTTGGTGTTTGTCTTCCATGCCCTGCACATTGTTTATCCTTGATCTCACAACCATCAGTTTCTTAAAAAAATAAAACTGGCATCACCTGTCTGATAACACTGTGAACCACCAGAATCAGAAATATATGTGATTAGTGAAGGCCATGAACCACCTCCTAATTTGTTTAGTGTTGCATGTTATGAATAAACGTAATAAGAAATGTTATCAATACATGTTCGAACCCACAGGGGCGCTGTAGGCCTTCTCCTCCAGCGCTCCTGCCTATCCTCCTCACCTACCTGGTGTCGTTCCCCCCCCGGCAAGGTCCTGATGCTGCTGGGAGCCCTGCTAGAGGCTGGTGACTGTGCCATGGCCTGCAGGCTAAGGGACCCCTGCATGGTTCTAGTGGCCACCACAACAACAGCACCTTGCACACAGTCATACATTTCCTGATTAGCTAGAGTGCCAGAACAGAGATGAGGAGAGTGATGGAAGGGTGCCATAAAGGCTTCAGACAAATATGGCCGTCGAAACAACCAGGAGTTTCCACAGTAGCATAGGTGGACCTCACTACTGGTAGGTGACGTCCTTTACGGGACTTGGCACCTGAGGTAAATTGTCAGAGGTAACACATAAGATTGCATTGATCCTAAACTTTAAACTACTTGTTTTATACATAATTCACCAATTTCGCAGTGACTCACAATATAGTAAAAAAGAACGTCATACTAAAACGTTCTAATAAAATGAAATAGCTATTTTAAATGTCAAATCTTAGATACCCCTCTTTGCCATGAGAATAGGATCTAGATACAGTCACAAGCTGACTTCATCTTTATGTGCTCTTTTATCAGCAGGAACACAGTATGTCAACATTGGCCAGTGATTACGTATTGACAGTACAATATTAAGTATATTCACCTCTCATGTAGGCTTGGTAATTAAATCTATATTGCAGGGTCCACCAGCCTTCTGTGTTTGTCTCTTGAATCTTGTGACACACTAGGGGACTTATGGGAGGGTGGTTGTTAAGGAAACAGTGGCAGCCCCTTCCTGTTACTTTATGTTGAGCAAATCACTGTGTGACGGATTTATCAGGTTCACGTAGGAAACTCGCTTGAACTAGACAAGAATTTTACCAGACAGAAAAATTGATCCGCTTTTATATGGACGGCTTTTGTATAAACCGTGAGTATGAGTTTCATGTGTCCATACTTCATTCAATAATTATTCTGTAAGATCTAGCTCACATACTTAATATGAATGACTCACTCAGCTTATATAGACGCTGTGTCTGCTGGTGACCCTGTGAAAAAAAAACATAAATTGTAGAAGCTGTTTATATGTTCTACTGTAGCTGAAACTTGAAATGAAAAAGAAAAATCCCATACAAGACAAGACAGTTTATTCATGTGAGAATGCTAAAATCATTATTTTTTGAAAGGGCATTCTTTTTAGTGGACCCTTCAATACTAAAACTAAGATGACTTATGCATTTCACTTTGCTTTATGTGGTCATAAACATTGTATTGCCTTGCTGTTTTTGAAGGTGAGACCACAACATGAACTCCACCTCTGGCATGGATAGTTTCAGCCTATTGGCCAATCTGACCGACTCTGAATGTATCTCCGTAGAAGAGCCAGACAAGCAGAGGCCTTTTCTGGTGTTCTACCTGACCCTCATCATCATCTCTATCCCCTCCAACACCTTCTCTCTCTATGTCTCCTGGCAGCACATCCGTCAGAGAAACGAGCTGGGAGTCTACCTCTTCAACCTGGCCCTGTCCGACCTCACCATAACCATCGGCCTGGGCCTGTGGACGGACTTCATCTGGCGCGGCGCCTGGGTCCACGGCGGCTACGTGTGCGTCCTCTGTGTCTTCCTCCTCTTCACCAACTTCTACACCACGGACGCCTTCCTGTGCTGCATCGCCCTCGACCGCTACCTCGCCGTGGTCCACCCGCTGAAGTACCCGGGGCTGAGGCGGGTCGGCACGGCGATGGCGGTCAGCGGCGGCATCTGGGCGCTGGTGATCTGCTTTAACGCCGCCACCATCGGCTGGGCGGACGCGTACAGCGACGCTGGGCACGTGGCGGTGTGCTTCAACGTGTTTCCGCTGTCGCGGAAGCAGGTGTGGGTCAACGTGGCGCGCTTCGTCTTTGGTTTCGTGCTACCCGTCCTGCTGGTGGCGTTCTGCAGCTGGGGCACCTGCATGGCGGTGCGCTCCAACCGGGCCACGGAGGAGCAGGAACGCCGGCGGGTGTCCCGGCTGCTGGGGGTGGTGCTGTTCACCCTGGGGCTGTGCTTTGGACCCGTCCACGTCATGATGGTCCTGCGCGCCCTCCTGGAGGACTGCGGGGACCCCGCCTGGCTCGTATACCCTTACAAGATCAGCATCGCCATCTCGTCGCTCAACTGCCTGGCTGACCCTCTGCTCTACTGCTTCTTCACCAAGACGGGCAAGGCCAGTGTCACCCAGGTGGTCCTTTTCCTCCAGGGGAGAAGAACGATCCCAGAGCAGGGGGTGGTTTAGGGGAACATGGGACATCTAGCAAATGTTACCACTCAAACTGACACTTGACTGTGTCTACTTAGGTCTGCCAAATGAGTTGGATTAGGGAATCCGAATCCTCCTATTAGTTATTGACTGCATGTTCAATATGGATAGGTCAGTATGGAATAAACATTTAACCTTGATTCATCATTCCAACCAAATGTGTCTGTTTAACGTCCCTTACAAATGCGCCACACATCAGCGGGACATCTCCGACTGAAAGCAAGTGTACATACCGCAGTAGGACCTAACCACAGTACTGTATATACAGTACAGCCGATTTACAACTTGGAACACGAGTGAGTTTGTTCAAGAGTTCATGTTTGGGTTAGCCCAGTCAGCCGAGTCTCATCCTTGCTTGTCCAATCGTCTTGTGACAAAGCGGAAGAATGTGTTGTGTTTGCATTTTCACTTCAGTTTTACTGTCCTCTCGTTTCTTTGTGCACATGCCACTGTCTCAGAGGTGACAGACTTTCCATCTTCTCCATTCTTGTAAAAATATATTTTCTCCTGGTGACTCGGTCTTATCTCAACACCCCTTTGCAATAACTGCCGGAAGTTTCTAAATGATTTGAGTAGCCTATGATTGAAAATTCTGTTCAATACAAACCAGGGGCGTCGTTAAACGCGTTTTACTAGTGCACGTGCCCGAGTATAAATCTTTTGTGCCCCAATAAAATCAAAAGTTTGAGTTTTAACAATTTACTTAATTAGTCAGTGCATTAATTAGGACTGATAATCCCGGAAATAATAAACGCAGTTTCCCAATCAACGCTGGTAAAATCAAAGCAGTTTAATTAAAAACAAAAACCGATGCCCGCAGAATTCCATGTAAGCGCGCTCTTCTGAGCTTTCCAAATAGCCACTGCAGCACGCACACAGAAGTCCAGGTGTCGGACTCGGCACACCAGTCAGAATTGAGGTAGGCTAAGAAAACAAAATAAAGTTTCTGAAGGATAGGCCCACCGATCATCTTATTTTGACTAAAACATAAAAACAATATTACATGAAGCTAAAAAAAAATGGATGTCCCTGCCAAAGTTGGTATCAAACTTGCGTCCCTGAACTCTTACTACTATAGCCTAGTAGTGCATTGTGCGCAGCACGCTTGGAATACTCGGAATACTTTGAATACTGTTATTATGTCTAACAACGCCCCTGGTACAATCTGATCACCACCTAAGATTGTAAGTGGGTATCTGTTGCCCACTTGTGGGTAAACCGGAGAACTGCATGCTTAATGTTCTCTTCTGTTGATGTTGTGTAAAGTAGCAAAAATTGAGTTTAAAACCCATCATTAAGTCATATACATTGTGCTTAAACTGTGAGAAACATTATAGATATAATTATGTGTTAATCTATAAAATAGGAGGGAGAGATTAGTATAATTTTTGGGGGGAAACTAGGATTTAAAACCTGACACTTGGGTAAGATTGATAGGAAACTGTTGAGAGATACAGGACCACGACTTCTGATGTACCTGCCCTTGTACTTTCTGGAAATGGCAAAAAAACTTGAAGCTTGAAACTTGACAACTTGGAATCATTCTGAGCATTGTGGTTGCAAATTAAGTTTAGGCGCCCCCTGCTGTTCAAGTCTAAAGCAAACCAGTCTGAATACAAGTGGAACAAATAGACTTAAAACATTCTTTGTTTATGTTCGTCATAAACTAACTCTGACTAGGGAAGTGCCACATGCATGAAACTTACTCTGGTTACTCTTACTTGTCCCCTCAATGCACAGTAAAAATCAATTTGATGCTGGGATATACAGAACAGAAGTTACATGGGTGCCTTTCAGGACAGGGCTGTATGTAGCTCTATTCCTGATGTCAACACAATTAACAGCCCATGTAACCTCACTTGACTGAATCCAAGCTAGGGCAGCTGAGCTCAGCTCTAGCACTTGCTGGGCCTGGGGGATATTCAGGCAAAACACGTACACGCGCCATTGAGAAACACTCAACCAAATACACAAATGAGCCAAAAATGGCAACTAAATGACCAAAATAGAAGCCCAGTGAGTGGTTGGGTAGTGACATTACATATGCTCTCTGTGCAGCATGCTAAGAATAGTCTATGTATCATTGAAAGTAAAAGGCCAAGCGCTTGGCATTGTTCATATCTAATGTATATGAGGAAATGGCATGCGTGCAAGCTTTTTGAGGCAGGCAAGTGCATCAAGATCAAGGCTCCTCCATGCCAGAAGGGATTTGAGCAACTCCTGACTCAGTGATTTCAGCAGCTGTCTTTGTCATTGAAGAGGAAACTCCTTGTACTGTTGCTACTGTATGAGTCACTCATATTCAGCTCCATATACAGTGCTAGACACACTGTAAACACCAGTGACACCAAACCTTTTTCTTGTGTCACTGCATAGTCACCAACAGTAAAAACACTGTCCCTGCGCAGGTTCGAACGTGCTCGGCTACGCAACTTGTGTTATAGTAATGTAACATGCAGTGGTGACAACTAAATCTGACTTGATGTCTTGTTTTCATGCTTGAGATGTCTTCAGCTCTTTTACCTTCTCGTGACAACCCAGTCTAACCACCTCTTCTCCAGGTCCCTTTGGGGTTTGGGAATCTGACATGCACATGTCACAGTGATATGTTGCTCTCCAGGTCGTGGTTTATTAGAGTGGATGTCAGAGGGTTCCTGAGCCTCTGTGCTGCGTGACAGGCTGACTGCTGCAACGTCTCGCAGCTCTCTGAGCGTGTTCGACCCCCAGACCCTCTGAGCTGCGTGTGTCTGGAACATTCCTGTTCACCTCTCCTCCTCAGCCTATCTGTCCCCCCAAGCTCCCTCCTCCTTCCATTCTCTCTTTGCCACCCTGTGTGTGTGTGTGCGTGTGTGTGTGTATGTATGTGTGTGTGTGTGTGTGTGTGTGTGTGTGTGTGTGTGTGTGTGTGGGGGTGTGTATGTGTGTGTGTGTATGTGAGTGTGCGTGTGTGTGTGCGTGTGTGTGTGTGTGTATGTATGTGTGTGTGTGTGTGTGTGTGTGTGTGTGTGTGTGTGTGTGTGTGTGTGTGTGTGTGTGTGTGTGTGTGTGTGTGTGTGTGTGTGTATGTGTGTGTGTGTATGTGAGTGTGCGTACAGCCTAAACATAAGTAAATGTTGGATGTAGTACACAGTTCACGAAATTAATCTGTCCTCTGTGTTTCGATGATGATGTAGCTAAGAACACTTTAGATGTCTTAACAAATTAGCTTTGTCTTTCTTTTTCTTTTTTGTGATGTTGTCATTACACACAACACGAAAGACACAGTGAATCAAGCTGTTGACAAATTGCAACCAAATCAATGAGTAATAATAAACTAAATCACCCTCCCCTTGCCATCTTCTCCTCCCTTGACACAGAAAACCTGACACATGCTGGACAAGCGTGGGTGAATTGTATGTCACAACGGGCTTCTGAGTAAATGTTCCCATGGGAACAGTATTGCACAGTGCCACGCATCAGTAGTTGGTAGGTTGTCTGGTAGTACTTCATGCAGAATCCAGAGGACACTATGGTTCTGTTTCTCTCTCTCTCTTTCTCTCTATCTCTCTCTCTCTCTTTCTCCCTCTCTCCCTCTCTCCCTCTCTCTCTCCCTCTCTCTCTCCCTCTCTCCCTCTCTCTCTCTCTATCTCTCTCTCTCTCTCTCTCTCTCCCTCTCTCTCTGCCTCTCTCTTCCTCCCGACCCTGGTGTGACATAAATCCTCTAATGGAAGAAGAGGAGGCGTGAAGCAAAGGCGCTCCACACACCTAGCATGGCGAGGATCGATCCACTCCTGTTTGACATTAATCAAGGTCCTCTCTAACAATGAGAACTTAGCACGAGTGTAATCCCAGCGAAGCTGCTCTACGACTGATGTTTAGCAGCTAGAATACACACTATACACACACTGTACATTCCAATTGAATTCACATCTCTCCTGCATGACACACGACTTTGATTGCAAAGTGGCAGCCTGTGCCTCCTCCACAGTTGATGAGAGGGCTGCCAGTCAGGCAGGTGAAGGCCACATGCTCCCCCACAGCCCTCGCTGTGGCTGTGTCACGTGAGGGCCAGAGGTCTGGATGGACCGTAGGGACAAAGGAGATTCGTAAGGGGGGTGTGGGGGAGTGGGAGCAGCTGGGGGCGCAGCTGGGGGGTGGAGTGGAAGTGTTTGTGTGTGTGTGTGTGTGTGTGTGTGGAATGGGCAAGGGTTGCTAGCAAGTGAGAGCATACAATGGCAGAAAGAGGCAGCGAGGGGTGGTCCCTTTGGCATAAGACAAGGTGAGCGGGGGGGCTTGCAGAGTCACCATTCATGTGGGTGGACAGACAGGCAGAGAGACTGATGCACAGGCACATGCATACATTCAGACAGACAGAGACTTATTGAACAAACACGAGCAGATTGATCCCTCTCTTGTCCAAACTTCAACCTCGACCGGTGTCCATGAACTAACACCTACGAGGGACTAACAGAACAGACACAGCAAGCTAATAGATCATCTGACAAAGAGGAATCCTTCCACTAGCTATCACACGAGGACCCACACGTGACCAGGGCCTTACACAAGCCCTAGGGAGGGAAGTAAAGGCATGGAGCGCGTTGCATAATGACATGCCATTATGTTGTCATTCATGTGTGGAGTAATGGGCATTTCCTAGAGCTTGAGTTTTAGAGTATGGAGTTAATTGATGGTGAAAAGGTATGTAGTGCGCTGAGAAAAATATTTTATCCAATCCAAATGACATTTTGGATTATTTTTCTTATTCTATGCTTTATTTGACGGCCCAATTCTGCTGAAATGGAAACCCTGCTGAGATCATTTATTTTCGCGTCGGTATAATCTAATGGGATCAGTGGTGGTGTTTCACCTGCTCATCTTGATGTTAGGGATGCATCACAGCACTCCTGCATCATTTGTGTTTATTCTCTTGGAATAAAAGGAAAATACCTCTTAGTGATGGAGAAACACCTGTTCATTCCACTCACAAAAATATCCAGATGAGATTAATCTCTACATCCAGATGTCAGAGTGTTTTACATATTGTAGTCGTAGTAGTAGTAGTAGTAGTAGATAATTTGTTGTTCAACCATGCAAAGTTAATGGTGGCACCGTCTCGGATGGTAAAGCCCTGCAGAGGATAGTGAGGACAGCTGAGAAGATCATTGGGGTCTCTCTTCCCTCCATCATAAACATCTACACCAGACGATGCATCTGCAAGGCAACCAGCATTGTGAACGACCCACACACCCCCTCACATGGACTCTTCACCCTGCTGCCGTCTGGCAAGACGTCCAGAAGCATTCGGGTCCTCACGGCCAGATTGTGGAACAGTTTCTTCCCCCAAACCATCAGACCACTCAATACTCAGGGACTGGTCTGATACACACAGACCTGGACACTCAGGGACTGGTCTGATACACACAGACCTGGACACTCAGGGACTGGTCTGATACACACAGACCTGGACACTCAGGGACTGGTCTGATACACACAGACCTGGACACTCAGGGACTGGTCTGATACACACAGACCTGGACACTCAGGGACTGGTCTGATACACACAGACCTGGACACTCAGGGACTGGTCTGACACACACAGACCTGGACACCCTCCAACATCAGAGTTGGACAAATTGCACTCAATTCTTGGTCACTTTATACTTGCTAGCTCAATATTGTCCTGTCTTCTGTGCAAATATACTTGTACTTTATACAGGAATGTGTGCACTTTATATAGGAATGTAGGCATGTGTAGGTTTTAGTCAGTCTGTGTTTGTCCTATGTTGTCTTTATGTAGCACCATGGTCCTGGAAGAACGTTGTCTCTTTGCTGTGTACTGTACTAAATTTGGTTAACCCTAACCCTAACAAATAAACTACTACTACTACTATTTGCTAGTTGCAATGCTGTTTGGCACGAGCATAATCTATGGTCCTGACATCACCTCGCTCGGGCAGTCTGAGGTGACCATTCGACAGTGTCTGAAAGCACAAGTTGGTTTCATGTGGTCTGGAAGTCAGCCTTGACCATTTCCTTTGGCAGTAAATCCAATTACCGGTAGGGTAGCTTTAATTATCTCAATGACACATTAACGACTGTCGAGAAATACAATGACTGCTATGGGAATATGCAACAGACAGTACAAATTGCATCAAGCCACAAATTGCTTCTACAGGTTGGTATTATTTATTTTCAGAAAAGGCACTCGCCACATTTGATGTAATGTTTGCACAACTTTTTGGGGGGGAATAGCAGATCAACTGAGCGAGAGCAACCCACAAGTCATGGTAACGCTGGTATGAAGCACAGTCAGGGTTTACACCAGTATCTACAGTAACAATATTCACCATTGGGAACACATGCTTTGCAGTCAGATGATACCGTACAGGAGTTTTCTCCCTTACAACAACTACAATGATGATGTAACCGTGTTGGCTGACAGCACCTGTTCACCCTATGTATACATCATAAATGAGTAGAAAAAACGGTAGAAAATTGGCTAACATTTTGGAGTGTAAAGCTTCAGGAAGCACAGCAACAACACAGGCGTTTGTGAGGACCAACGTGATTGGTCATTGGGACAATCTGATGTGTGTGTGGGTCCAAAAGATAGCAAGGATCAATTACAATATGGGTCAAACGACAACCATGCAAACATACTCTAACAGTGAGATATAAAAAAAATACTCAACTCAATAACATTCAGAATCAGACAATCAATCAAACAGTCTTTGTTGTGAGAACCAACACAAATATTTCAGCAAAAATAAATATTTATAAAAAAACATGGTGATATGGACCTTTCCAAGAATGGTAGACATGTCGTATGTCCACCAGATCAATATGACACCTGGCCTTAAAGGATGTGACTACTTTAGATAATGACTTTCCTAGTTCTAGGGAAACTACTAGTAATTACTTTATTAGACAAACAAGCTCAGCAGTAAGATTTCCTCCTGGATTTCATATACAGTACGATGTATTATCGCTTTCGTTCAGTTGAACCAACAACCACTAGCACAGATAGCCTTAGGCTTTCACCTCACATTCAAGTCATCTTACTCCAACCTGAGAGCGTCAGAAAACCAAGTGTTGTTTTAAATTACCATGCACACAGAGTAATATTCTTGTTTGGCGTGAGCTATTAGCACAGTTATTATTCATAATCCTATCGTGTAAGAATATTAGTACTTAAATAAATGAACACTATATTGTCCATTGATCCAGCACCACCACCCCCCCCCAACAAGTCTTTCTTATTACTCAGGTTAACCCAGCAGCTCCATCGCCTGATGCTAAAAATAGCTCCTGCGGTATTAGATGGCAAAGTGTAGATCGATATGTTTGTGAGGAATTCAGCCGGAGGGTGAGACGGAGGGTCTCTGGGTCACTGGCTCACATCAGCCCCCAAGTCGAAGAGAATGTTCCCACCTTGTCTTTGTCGTTTTTGTCAAGTACGCAGAGGAGGAAAGCGTCTTGGCAACTGAGTTTGGGGGAATGGAGAGTATATGTAGAGGTGCTGTTTTATTCATGAGACGTACGGCGTATGACCATAGCCTCGTACTCTGTCGCTTCCATCATGTCTATTTTTGGCAACAAATTCTGACGTTTCTCCATCACTAGGACACAGTGACTGTTAACTTAGCCTAGAGAGACTTCAGAGCATGCCCAGATCTACACGGAGAAAACAGAAAAGGCACATTTCAAGACAATGGAAAAAAAACTGCCCCTCAAAGTCCTGTTATTGTTTCATGTTTCTCGCACCCTCTCTCTCTCTCTTTCTCTCTTTCTCTCTTTCTCTTTCTCTTTCTCTTTCTGAATCTGCATCTGAGCATGTTTATGGGCTTGTCTGAGGCTGAAAGTTTCTTCCTTCCAGTATTTTCTCGTTCTCTCTCTCTTTGGCCTGAGCTGGCACAAAGCCGCTCAGGTTAACGCAATCTGCCGTGCATGTTGGCAGATCGGTCAAACTGACGTTGGCTTCCTTCCTCTCCTCCTCCTCCTCCTCTTCCAGCTCTCCTTCTCTCTGTCCTTCATCCTTCTGTTCTCCCAGGGCTGTGCCAGCGCCACCTCCTCCCCCACCCATGGCCTCGCACGCCAACCGCACGTCTTCCGGGACGTTCTGCCGCAGGTCCCGGTTGCGTTGGCGCTTGGACACCTTGGTGAGCGAGCCGAAGCGCATGTTGAAGAGGTTGTCGTCGGAGGATGAGGGCGAGGCCCGCTGGGGCTGCTCGCTGCTCCGCCGCCGCTCCTCGTATGGCTCCACGGCCCCCCGCACGCGCAGGTTGTTCAGCTTGGTGTCGATGCTCTCCTGAGAGGACGTCTTGAAGCGGCCCGCGTCCAGGCTGGCGAACACGGCTCTCTTCTCGGGCGAGAGCATGTCCAGGGAGTGGGCCCGCTGCTCCAGCCCCAGCTGACGGCGTTCCATGCTGCGGATGGTGACCGCCCGCTGCAGCTTGTCGTGGAGCTCCACGCTCATGCGCCGCCGCGTCTCGCGGAACTCCGCCCGCACGTTGGCCTTCCACTCGGCCGCGTGGGCCTTGAACTCCCCCACCTGTTGTCAACGACACAGCAGTGAGGATGAATAACTCTGGCTCCTGAAATAGAGGGCAGTAGTCCATCATGGTGTATGAGTCATCGCTTCCTGCTAACATTAAAATGCAGAGAGATTAATACAATTTCAGTCTTGCTAAGAGGACCGGTCTCCATACAGTCCTATCGACCGATCGATAGCCTCCCGCTGCCCTAATGGCTCTGCTTCCTATCATTCGAGGCACCAGACTAGAAATGAACCAGGAAGCAGAACAGCATGCATGGTGGGCAGAGGAGGGAGGGAGGGGCGGTGGGGGGGCATAGGGGAAGAAAGAAGAACAGAAACAGAGATGGAGAAAGGGAACACATGGGGTTGGAGCAGGTTCGCTGTGTCTCAACTGCGCTAAGCTCTCAGTGAGGAAACCCACCTCCTCCTTGGTCTTTTTGGACAGAACCCTGAGCCAGTCCCCAATCATGCTCAAAACTGCCGCAAAGTACGCCAGGCCCACCAGGATCCAGAACCACACCACTGGCTTGTACCACTTCATGTAGTCGATTCTTCGGTCACCACCTGGAGAGGACAGGTCAGACAAGCGGTCATGAGTCTGTGTTGCCAGGGTACAACGGGAGATTTGGTAGGTTAGATACATGGAGCCGCCATTACGTCGCTATGAAAGTTAAGGGAGACGAGACATGGCACGGTCACATTGACACCTGAGGAGTAATTGCATGTTGTGACCTGTAAAATGTGCAAGTGCAAAAGAACTAGTTGTCATACCGGCTACATAGTCTCCTATGCCGACAGTGGTGAGAGTGATGACCACAAAGTAGATGGCTTCCAGAGTGGTCCATCCCTCGATGTGTTTAAATATGACGGCCGGGATGGTGACGAAGACTATGCAGCCGGCCAGGATGAAGAGGATGGTGGACGTCACTCGGATCTTAGTCTGGCTGATCTGTTTGTGTTTTTGCTGCAGAACACACAAAGAGAAATGGAGGCTGTGATGGAGAGCGGTTTGTAAACACACCTGGCTCTGCGTTTGGAACTTGGTCATCACCGTTGTTACCAACAGCGTCAATACTCATTAACTTCCAATCTCCCATACACCAGAGGACGGAAAGCATCGACCAACTTCAATAGACCCCAGAGCTCCATGAGTCACTTCCTTTGTAGTTGGATCTCAAGCCTCATCGCTTTCCAACCGTCTTAATAAGGTTTCCATTTAAAACCATTCTATTGCATGCACCCCTTCGCACATGCACAGAGAATCCCAATTAGACCCTGCCCTGTTCCCTGCCCTTCTCCTCTCTAATTCAAAGAGCTACAAAGCACCTCTAACTAATCTGGACAAGCCTGATTTGGACCTCAGAGTTCAAATACATCCCCCTGAGCCAGGATAATACCTGGATAACAGCAACAAAGTCTGCATGAAGAGGAAGGCATGATAGACACCTGACTGTTCAGCATGAATGGACTGGTAAGGGGTTTGAGACAACAACATGTTTGTTTACGCTATGATAGACAGTCGTGGTGACATCACAACAGGAGAAGGATAATCTTTCCTAAGTGTCTCCTTTCATTATGTCCAGAAATATACACTTTGGTTGTCTAACTATGCTGTTGCGTGACACCATATGTCTCACTAGTTGAAATTGATAAGATAAACAATTGAGTCTTATCAGCATTAATAACGAATGATGACACAGCAGTAGAACTCACCTTAAAAATCCTCTCCACCTTCAGAATGCTCTTCACGAAGATGGTGCCCAGCTGGTCACCAATCCCTGCCAGCAGGAAACCGAATAGTGGGATGCCAAATATGGCATACAGGATACAGAATATCTTACCTCCCTCGGTACTTGGGGCTATGTTACCATAACCTGTGACGGAGAGAGGAAACAGGAGGAGGAGGGGAAAAGGAAAGGAGAAGGGATGGTCAAGCCTTTATTAGGATCTAAGCCTGTACACAGCTTTGTATTTGTGGAGCTGGGGGTCGGAGCTAAATTATCTTTTAGAGCAAGTCATTAAGTTTAGAGCAAGTAATTAAGTTGTTCTGAGAAAACATGGCATTAATTGAGGCCCTGCAGGGAGTGTCTCTCTCTCTCCCTCAGCAAGTGAAGCGTAGGCAAATGAAGTGATGTTCAAGGGGTTCCGCTCAAAAGGTTCCATCCTCACTTGCACAGTAATTTGTAGCCGGAAATTACATACTGGTTGGACTTGTTGACGTACGAAAAGAAACACATTCGCAACAAGTGCGTCTTTAGAGTGACGCCTTAGTGTTCCTTTCATTCAAGTGTTTGTCTATTAATGGTGCATTACAATTACAAAGCGAAGACATGGCCTTGCTCGCACTGGATCGAGAACTTTCTAGAAACTTCACACAGACTCATCCTTCTTAAGTTCAAATCTTCATAGAGAAAATGAGTCACTTGTTAGCTTAAGTGGAGTAAGTAAAGGCCTGTAAAGCCTTTGCATTTAAGTATGATAGATTTGCACCAATGCACTGATTGAGGTGTACTACATTTCACACGACATTTAATTCATGCTTTTATCCAAAGCAACAAAAGAATTGTGCACGGATCAGAAGGGCAAATGGTCGTAACAGTATGTGGGTGGTCAAAGTCAAGAACCGGTCAGTATTTACTCAGGCACAAAGCAAAATAACTACATCTCAGCAAGCAGTCACGGCGCAACCCTAACAACATCTCAATGACAGTGCAACAGTGTGTCGTTTGGGGAGATTTAGGGAGCAGGTGCAGCTTACCGATGGTGGTGATGACTGTGCCAGCAAAGAAGAAGGCGCTGCCCAGGTCCCAGTGGGAGGAGTTGTAGGAGGTGTCTCCTACGGGACTCACCCCGGCGCTCACAGCGTCTATGGCATGCTAGGAACAACAAAACACAGAGCATGAGGCTACAGGACTGACATGGACACAGCTTGATCGGGTTGAAATCAGATCTTTCCTGACACTGTTCCATCCTTGAGCATAGACAGAGCATTTCATGAACTCGCATGCCGAAGCAATGGAAGGAAGAGCGGCAACCACCAACTACTAAATAGCGCTGGTGTGTGTTCCCTTTGTTTTAACGCCACAGCAGGCCACAGTTCACAGCACAGTGCCATGCTACCCCACGCCTGGCCAGCTAAAACACGTGCCCGGCCCTGATTTCACACCATAAAGCCATCAAGCCGTGAACGCAGAGAGCAGATTCAGCCGCACCGCTAACTCCCGCGTGCGCTAGTGACATGCTGTAATTACGTAACACACGTGAGAAGAGTGATGATGGAGCTGACTAAGATGATCTCCACAGATGAACTGAGAAAGGTCACCAGTGGACCAGGGGATGGCAGGAGGGGAGGAGAAGGGGGTGGAGGGGGGAGGAGGTTATATATTGTGAGGCTTGTCAAGGCAGATTGAGAGAATATGAGACGGGGAAGGAGGAAGAGAAAGGGAGAGGTTGTGGTAGAGGAGGGCAGAGTGAGAGGGGGATAGGGGGAGGAGGAAGAGGTAAGCGAGGTTGTTGGTTGTTGTTGTTGGCTGTTGTTCAGACGGTTTGCTCTGTGCGTGTATGGGCACATATGTGTGTCCATGTGTGTGTGTGTGAGCAGGCAGGACAGAGTGCAGGTGTGAGGGTCAGCAGAATGAGCGGGCTGGGTCCGCCACAGTCAGGTGCAGAACCCCTGCACATCCCCTAGGAAACAGCAGGGAGGGACACACTTCCTGTGAAATGACCCTTTCCAGGATGTCGGATAAACAGAGAGTAAGGTTCACACTGTTCCCTCTCATCTGGACTGCCAGCACTGTCTTGTGTACCATTGCAAACATCAACTAAGATGACTGAAACCACCACATGACACAACCAATTAAAAAACGATTGTATTATCTGAGCTTCTAATGCATGCTCATCTTCATCTGTGTCTTTGTGGTGCTTAAGTCATGCGTTTCTGTGTTTAGCATTTTGCTCTGCTTCAGTCCCCAGGAGTATTCTCCTTCAGTGCTGGGCAGAGTTCGCTTAGACAATCACCTACCGGAACACTTTTATCTCACATCTCCGATCTCCTGTTTTATGTAGGCTGTTATTCTGTTTTATCTCCTGATCCTCTGCAGCATCGCAAACATTGACCAGTTTCCTCCCCAAGTCCCTCAACCTATATTTCATTTTCTCTATAACATACAGTGCATAGTAAAAAATGAATGGTAAATTCAATCAGTTCCAATTCACCTCAGCCTTGATACTGTGGTGATTCAGATTAACCCGTGTCCTGTACACCAGTGGTTCTCAAAGTGAGGTCCGCGAACCATAACCAGGAGGTCCGCGAAATAATTATATTATAATATTGTAAAATGGTGTTGTATCATTAAAAAGTGAAACATATACTATAATCTACAGATGGGGACCATTTGCATCAATAAAACAAGCATATTGTGTCCGTTTAAGAGCACAAAGGGGATGCTGAATGGGTGTTACGATTATGGGGGGGTCCTTGGAAAATGTTCACCCCTGTAAGGGGTCCCTGCCCCCAAAACGTTTGAGAACCCCTGCTGTACTCTATTCTTAGTTGTACAGGCTGTCAGGCTAAGGACATCTGGATACATCCTCATGACACATTTACACAGAGGAAGAAAAAGACTCGACCCACACACACTCTCTCAAACATTCCAATGTAGACAAAATGGATCTGTTATATTTTGTTATAGTAACGTTGTTTTTGATTTATTTTTATAAAGTAAGGTTGGGTAATTGTTCTAACAGTACAACCCATTTGATTGAGAAAACCAAATATCAGATGACGGTATAAACAGCACATTGGTAATGGAGCGAAGCACTGTTGAAACTAAAGTCAAGTTACAGTAACAATGGAATGATCTTCACCAGAAATGTACAGCACAGAAAGTCAACATATACAGTCTAACAGCAAATTATGTATTTTTCCGTTTTTAATGATAACAAATCGAGGCCAAATGTTTGCCTTTCGGCTGGAATGCCTTTTTGCACTACCTGCCACACTCTCACATGACATACTCTGGACTCTTTTTCTCACTCTTCCTAACTCATCCTCCCCCTCTCTCTCTCTCTCTCTCTCTCTCTCTCTCTCTCTCTCTCTCTCTCTCCCTCTCTCTATCTGTCTCTTTCTGTCTCTCTCCATCTATCTGACAGATGGTTGAGAACATCAGGACTATATCCAATCATCATGCAAATTCAGACTTCCCTCTTCTTCATCTTAGACTTCCAAAACACCACCTGGTGATGTACTGTACCTCCAGTAGAGACCAGGGACACGGGAGATATTAAATAAGGAAAGCATACTTTTAAATCGCAAAAACTAAGTTAGCATGGAGGCTTTGATGATATTGACAGCATAATAGGGCCTCAAAGGTTTTGCGAATGAGGTGAGTGACAACTAAAATAAACCAATTACTGCAGCTGTGTGCACTTCTGAGAGGTCATGTGATTATCCCAGCACAGCCATGAAGGATAATGGTAAGTGTCTCTGTCAGACAATTATTTGACCTGGATTTAACCCACATCAGACACTTAATCAATGACATGTTTTGCAGATCTAAAGAACCATCGACCACAACCGCCAAGGTCCATGTACTGTAGACAGTTTCTCATGTCAAAGTCACCGCAGAATGTGTGTGTGTGTGTGTGTGGGGGTGGGTGGGGGGGGGGGGGGACATATGTGTGTATACGACAGAGAAAATCACACATTTCAATACTTTAGCTTGGCCCTTTAGCTGTACATAGCGTGTTCAAGTCATAAGCTCATTTTCAAATCTAAGTGTCACAACAACAAATAAGAGCTCTTGTGCCCCAGTCTGAGTCATACCATTTCTGCCATGGCTAAGCCAATTAGGTACTGCATCCTGGTGGGCAAGCAGTAGGTGGGCAGCAAGTACACTTTAGTCTCATACAGAGACAAACCCTCTCTCTCTACTTTTCTCTCTCTCTCTCTGTCCTCTTTCTCAACACAAACACACGGCAGATGCAAACAAAAACAACTCTCTCTCTTTCTCTCTCTCTCTTATTCTTTTCAGAGCTACCATCTTGAAGCATTCTTCTCTGCCAGTATTACAACATTGAGTCACTACCTGATTGGCAGGCACTCCTGTTGTGTGAGAGAGAGAGGGTGGGATTGAGAGAGAGAGAGAGAGAGAGAGAGAGAGAGAGAGAGAGAGAGAGAGAGAGAGAGAGAGAGAGAGAGATGGCAGAGTGACAGCCTTGACACAGCACTACCGGCTGGCCTATAGAACCTTTTAAAACAAACACATGAATCTCGGACAGATTGATGAAGTGCTTGTTTTATACCCCAGCTACCCCCTGGACCGTCTTTCTCTAATGGTAGCTCAATGGCAGCCAGCCTTGCCAAGCCAGCCAACTCCTCAGGTGGGAGTTCCAAAAACAATATTTAGTGATTGTACGAGTTGATAAAAGATGGTGCTACACAATGGTCGAAATCAAGTTTGTACACTCAGGGGGGATGGTGTCGTCTTTGCAGTCCAATAATTTCTTTGTAGCAAATCGGTACCACATGTATGTACCTGTCCAATTACAGTGAACTATTAGTATACCCAGGACTCAAACTCCAAAAATATCCAGCTTTTCTAATCAGTCAATAATTACAGAACCCATAGAGGGATTCTTGAGGCAGGTTATCCTCTGGCGAAGCTGGTGAAGCACTTTAAGGGGGAGGTGTGGCTAAACTGGCCAATGCCATGAATAATTGATTCTCTTTGGGGCCCCAGGCACACCATGGTAGAGGTTTAAATCTCCACGCCTTCCTCCAGGAAACACTGCCCTTGATTTCTCCCAACACTGCATTGAATTGTGCTTGTGTTTCTGTCCCCTAAATGGGCCCCCTACACAAGAATGGCAAAGTGTCAGGAGAAGCGTCCACAGAACAGAGGGACTAGATGTGGGGGTAGGGGGAGCAAGATGTACATGATGAGAGATAAGCTAAGCAGCACGCAGACATACACTGAAACCAGCGGTGTCAAATGCAGCCAGTCTGCTGGAAAGTGGAGCAAATCAAATGTCTGTGGGTGCTTCTCTCTTTCGAGTCAGCTAATGCTTTAAAGCTCAGGCATACAAAAACCTCATTCGGATATTGAAGGGAGGGCTGCCTCTACGATCAGTTTCACCCTTTATGATGTAAGAAAGCTGTACACAGTAAATTGACCTGCTCTATTCATTGCTACATGATATGTTGAGGTTTGCCAGCCTCTGTTTTTTCCCTATGATTCATAACCATCTGTTTCCTGGATTGAGCAGACCCCTGGACCTCTCTGGGACCCCTATGGGTAAAATCCACTGAACATCTGCATTTTAATGGTTTTCAAACACGACAAAGCCCTCCAAGAAAATAAATAGCATTTGGCTTGGGATATCCTGTCATCCTCACCCCGTGTGGAACTGCATTGAATGGTCTGTCTGAATAAACAACCACCCTGTCCCTGTTGGGATTGAGTTCCACTGATGTCTGGCCAGTGCTTTCTACCATCTGACTCCCTCACACCTCGCTGTTTAGCTCAGCCCACTACAGCAGCAGCTGCACATCTCCAATCCTTTTCCAATCACAGTGGCAAAAGGATATGTGTGACACATGGGCTTGGTTTCTCCTCGACGTGATATTACACCGCAGGCTGTGAGCGTTGTCACGCTAAGGTCAGATAAGATGGTAAAAATGGACACTAAAAACCATGATACGACCTGTCTCTTCTGGTTGTAATCTAGAGTGATTCACACAGGTCCCCTGGCCTGAGAGGTTCATGAGCCTAGCTCCTGCTCCTGTAAAACAGACAGGTTCCAGTGGAGATGGTGTTGACTAGACCGACGCAATCAAGTTTCATTGTAGGTCAGAATTTACAAGTGGCCATGATGGGCGTGAGGAGCCAAGTTCATCTTGAGACTGAGATGTGTCGTCTCTGGGGTGCAATCTGTTCTCAGCAGATCCTGGGAGATACATCTATTGATTGTTGTTGGAGAACTATCTGTATAGCTGGGCAGCTCATCCCATTATATCAATGTACATCAGTGCTTATCAGAACTCAATCCCATTTGAGAGGTTTCAAGCTCTCCCGATAATAGATCTCCTAATCACAAAGGTATGATCCTAATAGCACAAAATAATTGGATGTATAGAATATGGGTGTATAGAATCTATAGTGTGGAAACAATCTTCTGAAATGGTGCTTCAGCTTAGCTTGCCGAGACATGCATGTTTGTTCAGTAATGTTCCAGAACTGGTGTCTGGATACTTAACCCCTGTATTTCCTCAGCATGTTACATAAAGGAGAGACAGTGTTTGCCATGGCGATCTCCATTTAGCTATGTGTGGGTGTTTCAAAAGAGCAGCTCAATCAATACCAAGCCTTAATTATTCTCAGTTTTCAACTCAAGGAAGTTTTCTAGAAGAGGAAAAGGTCACTGCAGCTCACCACATCAAGCAAGGTCAAGTCTTTCCAAGAAAACTAAGCTTACAAGTGATTTTGTGTGGTTTCTCGGATTTCTTATGGAACAAAATCCTGACGGTCGATTGAGGCACTTAACCATGTCTTGAATATGTTTATATGTCTCAAGTCTCAAAGTGCATTATACATATAGAAGCTAGCTAGAACAATGCAGGTCTAGTTTACATTTACATTTATTCATTTAGCAGACACTTTTATCCAAAGAGACTTCCAAGAGAGAGCTTTACAAAGTGCATGGGTCACTGATAATAACAACAATATAGCCCCAAAGCATTGCGGGTAGCCAAAACAAGAAGCACATTGTGAACAACCAAAAAATAAGTGCCAAAGGGAAGAACCATAAGAGCATGTAGTTAAGCAAGTTAGAATTAAACAGCATGAACCTCTAAGTTGTGGTTAATGGATGAAGGATAGACAGGCCTTCCAATACATGGCAATAACTTATCATTTAAGAAACCGCAGTCCACCAGGGGGTCGGCAGAAAGGGCTGTTTTTGTCATGGTGTGCTTACAGGCAGCGCGAGACAAACTCATATGTTCTATGCAGATCACAGATGAAAATGCGCTTATGGATTCGTTACTTTGTGGAATAAAACTCCTGTCTTGGTCTCAGAAGCTGCATCTGGAAACTTGTGTAGTATGGTATTGATCACGTGTTTATTCATTACACTCTAGCCTTTAAGAATAAATAAAAAGATCATGGTCCATCCTCTGACACTAAATGATTATATATTTTAAAGTATAGTGTACACAATGCATACATTATGGTTTTAATAACATGTCAAGCAAGCTTTTCTAAATGGCTAATTAAATCTTGATAAAGTCCACTCCATAAGTGTCACAATCCATCCCATTGACCCCTGCGACTGCATTAATGTCACTCCACCTCATCCTTCCACTCCTCCTTCCCCTCCTGTTCTTCTTCTACTGCTCTCCTCCTCCTCTTCTCCTCCTTCCCCGCCTGAGCCCACTCACCTTGATCAGAGCCTCCAGTTCAGCGGGGGTGACGCAGCGGTGCCTCAGCAGGAACGAGGCCTTCTCCAGGGTGATGCTGTCCTTCTGGTTGCTCTCAAAGGGCTTCTCCAGCGCCTGGAAGGCCAGCCCGCCAGCCACCAGGTAGAACACCACCACCACAAACACCGCCACCACCGTCTTCCACTTCATCACGGAGTGGAGAGCCGCCAGGCCGTCCGTGCTGGCATCCATGCTGGCCACTACGCTGGCGGAGCGGGAAGAGATGGAGAGGCGTGGCAGAGGGCAGTGCCCGTTGGCCTTGAAATCACAGCCCATGGGATTCTGCATGGCTGCCACGCTGGCCTGGACCAAGCTGGATTGGATCATCTCTGATTGGACCTTATTTGGTGGATCCAAGTTGGTCTGGACCGCCACTGAAAAGGGAGACATACATATGTCAAATAATGAGCATATGTCTTTTTGTGTTCATGTGAGCTGAGATGTTTTGTTTAGAGACTCATTTACTGGAATCGATCAATCAATCATATTATACGGTATAACTCTTCTTACAAGCAATGTCACAGAGGGCTTCACATACACCTATAGGACTGCACCTAAACCAACCTAAACCTTCAAGGAAGACAAGGAAAAACTGCCAGGAAAATAAAAAAGAAACTTTGGGAGGAACAATTCAGTGAGGGATTCCCTCTTCAAGAGACAGTCGGTAACACAGAGAAGTGCAACACATGCACCACATGCTTGTCCATGAACATTCATTTTAGGATTTATGTCTAGACTGGATTAGACCTGTGTCTGGGAACCTTGGTCATAGTGTGTCTGTCTGTCAGATCTCACCTACCCTGAGGATACTATGTTACGTAGGGCTGGAGTGGTGCAGTATCCTCGCTCTGCAGCCTCAGTAACAAATAATCAAGTTCATCACAGAGTTAACTGCAGCCCAGCGGTTAATGATAAAAGCCATTAGTCCTGTACACTGCAGTCTGGGGCGGTTCCCCAGTTCTTCCCCTGCAGGGTGGAGTTTTATCTCCATGTCTGACCAAACCATAAATGCCCAGGAGACAGTATGGATATGGATATTCTGCCAGACAATAGTACTGCTAAAAGGGAGTCTTTCTGCCTTCTTCCCCATAACTGTTAGCATTGTCCTTAAAGACATTAAGTGCCTGCTTTTGTTTTGATTGTCAACACGAGGGGAACATGGAACACTTAGAACATTGCCAAAATGTGCAGAAAAAACATTTGACTACCCTCTTTCCTAAGAAGCAGGATTCAATCTCTCTAATAGACGGGCACATACTATGAGAGAGATGGATAACTGCCTCAGCGGATCATAGGTTTCCCAATGACCTGTGTCATTTATAAATGCACGCAAGGGGAGGTCAGTGGAGGTAGGGGACATTTCCAAGGAGGCAGCTATTTTTAGATCACGGTATGTTTACAACAACACTCCTTTGGCAATTCAGAACCTTATCTTGTACACATAGTCCCAACAGACACACACACATACACACACCTCTCCAATGGGAGATTATTTGGCACCTTAGGGAAGGGCAATGGTTGTTGAACAACGATGCCAACCCCACCACTCTGTTTATTAAAAGACGGCATATTTATCTGAGGTTACTACTGAGACCCACAATCTATTTCTAAACACAGTTAAACTATATGGATCTCATCCATACTATGCATGCATTTGTTGACAAAAGCTACAAAAGTACAAATCAACCTGGCATTTCCTGTAACTACTGACTAAGCTCCATGAACTTGGATGGCACTACCAACCACTCCCCCCAATGTGTTTGATGAGTCAAGGACATCCAGGAAGTCCCTCAAGCTCCTGCAGGATGGATAAATCTTGTTAGTCGATCATTTGACTGGAACCAAGGCTAAATCGATCCCGAAAAACTGCTGTCACATAGTTATGGAAACACAGTGAGAGATTCATCACAGCGCTTTTGAATGATTACATTAAAGGTTTCAGGGAGAGAGCTATTTTGGGAACATTTTGTATGAGAAACGAAACAGAAACAAAGAAACATTCCTATGGTAAATTCTGAGAACAGGGTGTGTTTTAACAATATCCACCCAAAACTACTAGAATTTGACAGACAATCTAGAACATCAGAAAGTCCAACCCATTACTAAGCAACATTCAAACTGGGTCAGGTTCCTGACTGGTCTGACATGACCATAAATTGCTTTTCATCACGTCAAATGAATGAATGGAATCAAACATATGAGCAGTACATTAGTATTACATTTGACATTGAGTACCGCCACTGCTACTGTTTGACTGTACCACCCACTCCACCAGGACGACACAAATAGCCCAGCTCATATGGGATAACAAATGGTTCAACCATTCAAACAAATGGAAAGTATCCAGATTATAACAGGGATCTATAATTATAAACAATATTTAACTTGAGCAGAAAATTGAAAATGTTGTGAGCATTAATCACATCATTGTAACCAATTGAATACACTGTCAACCCCTACTTATGATTTTCATACTTAGCCAGATTGGATTATGGACTATAGCAATGCTGTTATGCTACAGTATCCTCTCCCCCTTAAACACTTTCTATATAGGGCCTATCTCTCTTCAAATCCTGACATCACAGACAGACTGAAGGACGCTGACTAAACTTTTACTAAACCAAGCTACCGCATTAACTAATAAGAAATAAAATGTTTAATATGATGATTGTGAAGGTGTTGGTGCTAGTAAAATTTGGATAACAGTTTATGTTAACATTGTAACCAATTGATTCGTCTAAATGTAAACGGGGTGAACAAAAAATCCGAAAGATTAAACGGAATAAACTGTGAAATATTCAATTCCGTCCAGTTGCTTAGTATGGCTCTTTGCCCGGTTTTCCCCACGGTCCTGGCTGGGCGGCGGGCATCTCCCCAGCTGTCTCCGTATCTCCCCTCTGTCTATCCATGAAGGGCGCCCTCCACTCTGCACAGCTGAGCCCACAACAGAAAGAAAAGATCCACTCCCAACCTGCTTGCTTCATATTGAACCATATTTTCTGACAGAATCACTAAAGGTAGGCTATACATTTTAGTGTAAATAAACCACATTGGAGATACATGTAAAAAATAAAAAGTAAAGCCCCGTTTCTGTACATTTTTGAATGATTCGGTCTACTATTGTCTTCAAGATAATCAGGGTCTGAAAAAGCCAATATCTCACCTAAAGCAGATGAAGTAGATCATCATAATTTACCAACCTTGTTCTGGGTCCCAATTTACTTGTTTCCGGGGGTTTTCTAATGGAAATTTCATCGTTCTATTGTTCTTCTCAAAACACCAAGTGTTCAAAAACGTTAAATAGCTGAAAATCCTAATTCAACTATAGTACAGTAGCTTATACACTATCATATAAATACATTCACTCATATCTGGTTGTTTAGTGAATTGGAAAATTAAAAAATAAGGTAACCAGAAAGCGTTTTGTCCAGAGTCATGTATCCTTTTAAGAGTGCTTGACAAGGGCGCGTGGTGCAGGCTTGGACAAATTGTGCGCCTTTCA
This sequence comes from Hypomesus transpacificus, assembly GCF_021917145.1. Classification (NCBI taxonomy): domain Eukaryota; kingdom Metazoa; phylum Chordata; class Actinopteri; order Osmeriformes; family Osmeridae; genus Hypomesus; species Hypomesus transpacificus. The sequence continues at coordinate 10,258,493 of NC_061062.1, forward strand.
CTGGACTAGCACAATGTGGGACCACCCCTACACCCAACATCTCACACGTCAGTCCAGTCCACTTGGTGAGAGGTATCGAAATAGCGCCTAAGTGGTTCAGCAATGAACTTTACACAAGAATGGTACAAACAAAGGGAACCTCCTTTCTCTTTCCCAGATTTATGGGCAACCAACAGAACCGAAAGGGGGGGGGGATGTCTCAATTGAGGCTTGTGGCGGTATGTGCCAGTAAGTCATAATTTAAACGAGTTTATATGTTTGGTTATGTAAATAGAATACTTACTAATGTGAAATGGTTTCGGTCCTCCTAATATTCACGATTCGGGAACCAGCATGTGCAGGCACATGGTGTGGTAGTGGGCGTCGTTAATAGCCTACATTCTGCGGTCGACGATTTAAGCCATTACATCATCCGTCATCATACATAATATAGTAACTTGAATGCTATAGAGACAAGTCATCCCATCCCTCCGTTCTTGTCAAGTAAGCCTCAATCCGGTGAAGCCTGTTCTATATTTAGATCTTCTATTGCGTTGTTTTGGAAGCAGATATGCAAGCAGTGATGATTTAAGATTCTTAGTTTACGCCTAATTTGTATGCAGCTTTTGATAACCCCGTCTGCTTCATGAATACAATGTAAGACACCTCGACCGCAGTAGAACTGTAATGATGATGATACAACTTAATATAACTTTTCCTACATGCTAGATAGGCCTATTCAGTGTATGCAAGAACTTGAGATAGATTGATTGTGATCATATTCTACTTCATTGTAGGCCTACAATTCAGCTCAAAAAGCGGTTTAATTAGCAAATTGCTCAAGGTGGATGAAGGCTTTATAAATAATACATCTGAGGAATGCCTCAGCCTATATCCAGCAGCAGCCTACCAATAAAATCACTGTAATTATACTATAATTTCACGTTGCGTGAAAAAAGTTACGATTGTTTGATTGCAAACTACTCTGAAAATAGGAATATATATATTTTTAAATATTTGATCGACTGATGCCTATCTGAAAGCTCGGTCATGATTATGTTTTTGATTGGCCACATTTGCCACAATTCCAACAGTTACTGGATGCATGTATAATTCTTTAGGATGCTAGTTTTTTAGCAACTACACATTGATGTGAATTTAATGAGGCAAATCCTTCATGTAAACTAACATTTGCTCACGATAAGAGTTAGTATTCAATGCTTTGCGGGATCTTTCCTTCAGGACCATGGACAGATACTTCAGATGCCACCTTTTGTAATATTGAAAAACTGTGCGTAGAGCGTAATGACGCTGACATAGCAACCAAGCATGGCGACGGACAGGCGTCCTGATCTTGCTGCTGGAGATATTATTAGCAAGTTTGCTGACTAATTAACTCCAGACAGTGATACAACATTTGAACCAACATTAGCAAGCTACCTAGCATTTTTTCAAACACCTATGTGTTGGACGACGGAGCATGGGATACGTTGCCTGTATTATGGATTCAAAAAGAGGTGTGTAGGTAGCAGCCATAGCTTGACTTCTGTAGCAAGATGGCTAGCTACTGTAGCTAAACCACTTAGCGTTAGCTAGCCAGTTAGCTAGCCAAGCTTGAGGTAGTTTTTTTCTGCGTTTTTCAACTGGCCATTTGCATTTAGTTCGTGTTTAGCTATTCTTATATAGGCAATTAACAGTAACGGTTAAAGCTAGCTAGCGACCTATCTTTACACGCACGTTTAGTTTAAGTTACTTTTTATCCTAGGCAGCTACTGTACTGTAGACTAGCATGTTAATTCTGTTTCTAAATTGTTTTATTGACAGTAAATGCATGGCCTGTTCCAGTAAACCAAAGTGCTCCACGAGGGGAGATGATTTTGAAAAGCAGTCGTGAGTAGTTGGACAGTTTTATCAGATTTGAAATGTCAGTTAGTAGCCAAGTTAGCTAGTTCTTTTTACTCTATGTGAAGTTTTGCTGAACTCAACAATATCCATGTTTGTGTTGTGTCTAGCTTTCTGTCCTCGGTCATCGAGCAGACTCACTCAGTATATTATTCAAGACCACATGGTTTCTCATTATAAAAAGGTTTACTCAGCTAAAGGTACGTGATGGAGTTTGAAGGTTGTATTATAGATGCATAAACATGGCATTGGACTAGATTTTTTCTGTGGCAACTTGCTATTTAGAAATTGTCGTATTTCCCGGTCTCCTACAGCTGCTATTGATGCCTCTGTTCCTAAAAGCATGTTACACAGTGTTAAATGTAAGTAGCAAATATCACAAATGTTATACTTTATACTTAAAACAACACTCCTCCCAGTATGTTTACCACACAGAGATACTGCATACTCACCGATAGGCTAATCATCTCAGTGCTCATTGTATGATTTCCTAGACCATGACCAGTTGCGGCGAGACCAGTTGATGAGAGAAGGTTCCAGGTGTGAGCGGCGTCCCCAGTCAGCTCATTCTCTGTCCCAGAGGAGCAGCAGGACTGGCACCAGAGCTTCCTGTGTGTCCCAAAACGCCCAGGTAAGACATCATCGCACCATCACCTATTATATATTTTTAATGGATTGCGTAAATACTGTGATATCAAATGTGGATTTATCTCTTTTAATCAAACTGTCACTTTAACTACAGAGTAAAAACACTAAATAGTAAAAAAAATCCTAATCATGATATTGATTTATATTATCGTTGTTTTCAGGGCAGAAGGTCTGTTCAAGGACAAGAGAGTGCCTACTTTTGTCTTGAAAGCTCCAGCCCAAGGCTCAACACGTCTTTCCATGCCAAGCAGATAGTCTATCCATCCCACTCATCTTTTGGGCCCGGTAGCCCCTCACAGAATGTGTACTCTGCATCTGAGATCAGCTACAGGGGCCCCAATTCTCCGAGGCAGCACTCTGCTCACTATGGCACCTCAACTGGCACACAGAGTGGCTACAAGGCTTTCCAGGACCCTGCGCAAAAAACCTACAGTGGTGACTTGCTTCAAAAGCATGCCCATCATTTTACCCAGGACAAGCCTTTTACTCCCAGGACCTTGAAGTCAGACAGCAGGTCCCATATGTCACAGTATCGCTACTACACCCCCCCTCGGAGGAAAACCAGCCAGAACAGCACTGGCCCCCAAATGATACGGCAGGAGACATATCACGGAAGGTAGAAAGAACCGTTCAGATTCAAAATGAGTTTCTGTCTGCATGTTTGAAAAGGTCAATATGTGTGAACATGAGTGAGATGGAGGGGGTGTGTGTGTGTGTGGTGTGGTGTGTGTGGGGGGGGGGGGGGTGTAAAGAAATGTCATATTTAAAGAGAAGTTAATTAGATGAACATGGCATTCAAGAGTGCACAACAGGTGTGCCCTGACTGAGTCCAGTTTGTTCTTCCTGCAGCACACATGCACACAAGGACTTCTTATCAACTGACTTGGATGATCCACCTCAGGTAAGTTCTGCAGCACCCAAAATTGAAGTCAACTGTTTATATGGCACACATAGTCTTGTAGCCTATACATGAAGGAGTCTTGCACCGAGAGGTAGGCAAACAGTATGCCATACTAATACACTATCCAGTATCCAGTGTTGGCTGGATTGGAGAGCTGAACCAGATAATTAATGAAAAGAATGACATTCAAGGACTTACACAAATGACACACAATGCAAAATCAGCAAAAGTTTTGAGTTTATTTTAAGCGGTGTTCTGCTACAGAGATAATAGACACACTGTAGTGGTTGGTTAGCCTAAGGATACAGCAAGTGTGATTGATTGCCTGGCGATATCCAGGTCTTGCCATGGGGTAATGATATAAGAAGATGTATACGGCTGCAGTATCAATCATACTGGCAGACTGGTTTGGCTGGTTTGAGAGATGAACAGCATCCAATAAAATACTCTCTCAGATTGGAAAAGTCTGCGCTTCAAGGTCAAGGATTTCAAAGTGATTAATATTGCAGGACAAAGTAAACAACTCTGTTGTAATAAGAGTCATAAAACATGGACATGCTGATACAGAGTGAACAATTATGTATTGAATATTCAGTACATCTTTATTCCATTTCTTGTTTCCTGTTTTGACAGGGATTCTGTGCTGAACGTGAGTGGTCAGATGATGACTCCCACGCATTCGATCCCTCAGCATTTGGACACCAAAACAAAGAGTTCAAAAGCCGAAACAGTGATCTTCATCTTTCTTCCTACAGGTAATATTTATCCTATAGCCTCAAACTACATCACAAAAATGTGGCAATAGCTTTTAAATGTTGCATATTTTGTGAAACCAAGTATTTTTGTCGCTTCTAGAGTTTCACCAGAAGGAATGAAGTCTCCAATCCTGAAGAGAGTGTCTGCCGAGTATGTTTTTCTGTCAGGTTGACATGATCAGACTCTTTTAAAGCTTTTATGAATAAACATGTTGATGCTAACACGTTAGAATAACACACATAAATGCTACATGTAGGATCACTATTAACTGCAACTAGATTCTCTGCAAAGTCACTTTATCTCTCAACAGGGAGGAGGAATTGATGTACCTTGAATTTATCGCCGATGTAACAAACGAGATCTTGTCTCGGGGACTCTACTCTGACAGGTATGTCACTTTTATATGAACTGTTTTCTCTGGACATCCAAGACCTTGCAGGGCCATCTGCAGTCAACACTGCATCCCCTGTTCATGTCAGGCCATAAATCCAGATGGTGGCCTTGATGAAAGTCCTAAGAATACTGCCTTATCATCGCATAATAGGTATTTAAACACCAGCCAGGGGTATGACAATGTTACTTAATGGTGTTTTTTATGTCCCTGTTCCCTCAACAAGGGTCCTAGAGCGAGTGTTTGAACGCCACGTTGAAATAAATAAACTGCGACTAGACGAGGTGAGTATGTATTAGTTCAGGTTTCAAGTTTATTTGCCTTTTGCAACCAGGACATGGCCCATTGGAATTAATGGTTCTGTTCCTCTTGAAAATCCCCATCAGTTTAACCAAAGTCCTATTTTGTGGTTCTAAGAGACATCTTTGAGTCCCTTTTTATATAGTTTGTGTAGATGCTTCCTTTTCTATCAAAAAATAGTCGAGCGTTATTGCTTGTGTAGCAAGTCTTAAGCATTCAGTGAGCACCTGATCATATTGTCACTGCGTTTCTTTTTAAAGGATAAAATGCGCCACCTACTGGAAGTATTGCAGAACGACCTGCAGAGTCCAGCCAACACTCCCACCTGTAGCACAGAGCCTAAGAGTAGCGAGCACAACCTGTTGCATCACTGGCACCGTAAGAGCCCGGACACAGAAGTGAGCTTTGACACCAAAGAAGACACTGATACTTTACCCTATGCATCATTTAATGAGGGACACCACGAGAAGCCGGACAGATCCCTTCCCCTTTCTATGTCAACACCCCTCCATAGAATCTCTCCGGAGAGGACTGGAGATTGCTCTTCAGAGGAAGCTGTACAGGAGCCGGATGAGCAGCACAATAACAAACAAGAACATGAATCATCGCTGGCTGAAGAGGCCAGTCACTCTTTAACCAATAATGAGGACCATATCTCCCAAAATCCAGCCGTTCATGATGATGGAGTTTCTAGAGAGCTGGAGGAACTTGGCAGAAACATTGCAGAGTCACTGTGTGTGACCAGTAATTCAAATAATGACTCACAGGACGTCACAGAACCTGCTAACAAAGTACCCTCTCTCAGTGATGATGACTTTTGAAGATATTTTTGATAGTTGATGTTGCTTAAGGAGACTTGTTACAACTTATATATTCAGAAATTTAAATTTACAGTGTACTTACTGTTCATATTGTGGAATGCCCACCCCCTGCCAAGGTGGAGTTAGTTCTAGGCACTGCATTGCATTGGAGATTAATACAGTCTTAGCTATTTACCAATAAGTATACCAATAGTCAGAACCAGAAATAGATTGTTGTACTCTACTGATCAATGTGTTGCTCACGTGTGTAGTGGCCTATTTGTTTTTTGTTTTTAAGTAGCATCAGTGATCGCATGTTAGTTTTACACTCTCAGGACACTTACAGAATGTCATGCATTTTTGGAGGAAACAGGCTTTTTGTTCTCATTTAATGCACTGTAGTCTTTAACCTGTATCTTACTATGACTGTGACTGATAACTATATTTTCAATTTTTACAATTAAATGTTTGTTATCCGCTGATTTCTACAATACATTTGTACATAAATTGTATGCATGTGCATGGCCTAGTTCTGCCACAATTGCACATAACACAAAATGAAAATACATTTTTGTGGAGCGCAACTTTATTTGGAGCTTCTGGGACACCTTTTAGCCCTTACCCGTATTCATTTGTGGCTAGACATAATTGAGTGAAAATGCATTGCTAATTTTGGAGGCTACCCCTGCCCTGGAGGCTGCGTCGGAGCCCTTCACCGGTGGGCTCCGACCCAATGTAATCCCTAGTTGGTAAAAACAGGGACTCCTCCGTTGAAGTAAAGTAACTGGATTTCGCTGGGACGTCCTGTAATGAAGACCTTCAAGTGAGAATTAAATATTTGTAAAATAAATGTAACACGCAAAGCACTGCAGTAGATCAGCATAACACAGCTGTCCTCTTTCTGATATTTTCCCTGCCTGACATTCCAGCTGTCTGATGTCATAGCCTCAAAAAGAAATCCGCTATGTATCACGCCGCTGTTAAAGAACTACAAAACATTACAAAATAATCAAACCAAAGACTTGCTCATTGATCGTTGAAATAAATATTGTAACTATACGTTATAAAAAATATATATGATTTCCTGATTATGGGCTATGTTGATCTGCAAACGTTTTGGGAAAAGTGGTAGAATGTAGACCCGCGGATGTAGGGATCCACTTGTTGCTGTAGTCTCGGCAGGAAGTGAAGCACGTTGGTTGTGTTGGTTAGATTTCGGATCGGATTTAGGCATGGAGTCGTACTTTCCAAGTTTGAAACCCAACATGTAGTGTTAGACCTTTCAGAGGAAACTAGTATTGATGGTCGCAAGGGATTACACAAATATGAAACTGATTTATTTGCCTTTGACAGGTATGATCATGTAGAGGAAAACTTTCCCAGCGATATTGATGATGCTTGCTTTCTGATTCTGGGCAAACGCCGAGCTTGCACTTGGCTTGCAGCTAGCTAGCGTAGCTAGTTTACTAGCCGACGCAGTTCAGCAGTTGATATTTAGGCTTCGAGCACTGGAATTTTTTTCTCTCCAAAAAAGCTCTTATTAGAGTGTTGCTGTACTGGACATGTTCTGGAATCGTGTGTTTTACATGCTGTACTGTATATGTTAATGGTGAATATGAAACTGTAAGTTATAACATTAGCATATAGCGCCAAATAATTGAATACGTTGGCTAGAATGTTACAGTAATTTACGACTTGTTGCACCAAGCATGTGTTAAGGAACTGTGGTAGTAAATGAGTCTGTTGAATCCATACCCACTGGCTGAAGAACTATACTGATAGTTATCTACTGAAGAGTTTGTGCTTATTGCTGATCCCAATCTGTTACTCCTTCTATTGCATGTGGGACAGCCGTTAAAGATAAACACGACCTCAGCAGGAGGCAGTTTTTTCATTGTAAAACCATTTAGCAATGCCTTATTTTTGTTTAGTAATATAACAGTATAAAATGTCCATGTATTGAGTGCAGTGAGGCAGTGTCCGTACATCGTATTTGTAACGTTAATGGTTAGCTACTAATCTGCACAACTATTTACACATTGACAACTAAATGAAGACTATGAGTTAGTTAGCAAGCTAGATGTTACTATGGTATGGAGGAGCTCATGACGTCTCTGACACTAGTGACTTCTGTTAGAAAGAAGATGCTCCACATTTTAAGAGGCTTACCGTAACTAATAAGTTCAAGGGTTTCCTAGAGCACATCTAAGCAGGACGCAGCAAGCTAGTACTAGTATTTAGGCCAGTGTGGTTTTGTACAGTTGTGATGACTGTGCTGTGGTCGTGATTAGACAATAGATTGCCTGAACACAACACAGAATTGGCTGCAGGCCCCTGCCATCAACAATTAGGCATTTGTCATCTCTGTAAGATGAACTGGGCTGTCAAAAATTAGCGTCTGGTTTAGTCTGCCATAACGTTATTTCTGTCTTCTCCAACAGGTATGCATGTTCCTGAATTGTGGATGGCCTCACATCCAGTCACTCTGTGAAGGGGCAGCTGGACAAGTAGCCTATTTCTGGACTCTTAAAGGAAGGGCCTGCCTGCACAAGGATCTTAAACATGCCCTTGCCATTTGGCCTAAAACTCAAAAGAACTCGAAGGTACACAGTCTCCAGCAAGAGCTGTCTGGTCACCCGCATTCAGCTGCTCAATGGCGAGTTTGTTGAGTTTACTCTTTCTGTGGAAAGCACCGGTCAGGAATGTCTGGAGGCAGTTGCCCAGAGACTTGAGTTACGGGAGGTATGTATGAGCATGCCGAAACACACATGCCGTAATTGTTGTCACATGTGTTTGTTATAGACCACTTGTTACTCTGACGCTGTCTATGCTTGTCAAGACTCGAGTAGCCAACATTGTCATGTCAAAGTAGTCTATGGGTCAATGCGGCTATGGATCACAAGACGTTTGTCATTGTCACAGACGTTCCACGGGCCCTTAGTCATATCCTGTCACGTAATTGTGACAAGGACTAATGGGAATATAATAATACACCCACCTGTGTTCCTCAGTAAAACTCTCTTTATAGGTAATGTTGGTTTCTGATTTGATCAGAAGATGAAACTAGACCGCAGCATGACACTGTGTAAGACGTGGCTCCATGCCAGTCATATCATGTTTTAGAACCTAGTCTAAATCACGTATGCAGCGTTTGAGGTAGTCAGCCATGTGGAGGGCAACACGCTATACTGTAGATAGACAAATAGCTGTTTGTGCCTGCATTGGCTTAGCTGTTTGCCCTCTGTTCCTCTCTGGAATGGATGCGGTTTTTGTTGAAAGGTCATGAGCCTCTACCAATAGAGAGAGATGGTGGTGTGAACAGAGTTTGAACCCTTGCAATGGGGGGACAGTTTGAATTCCAATGGTTTTGGATGTGCAACACGCCGAACTGTCAACAGAGCCAAGATGAGCTTGCGCTCTTCAGGAGAGTTGTGATACGCGGGGTCACATGATGTCGGCGAGAAGTCTTGTGACAGCACACTGGAATAAACAGAGCACGGTTGATTTGCAGTTGTAAGTTTAATTTCAGCGGTAGAAAGAACAGGTCTTAATTTCTCTAGGTTCTGTTATGTGCCTAGTTATTTACTTAAGCTCTTTAGTCATCACACTTGTCAAGCACATTACTTTGGATGACTTCATGTTTGCACAAAAACAGGGCGTCTTCCAGAGTTAGCCGGAATGACCTAACTGTGGTTGGTAACGATCAGGTAATGAGTCTTGTGGGAGATCCTCCCTTCCAAAAAAACAATAGGCTCCAGGTCACCTCAAGCCAACCTGGCGTGTTATGATGCATACTTCTCGGCTCTGGCCAGACAGTCACAAGACTGAGCGGGGAGTGGCAGCCTGCTGGAGCTTCACATGCTCCATGGTGCAGCTCTGTGGATGGCTTTAGATGAATGCGTGTATTCTTCTCACAATGCTGAAAGGGATTGCCCCTCCATAGACAGTAATTAAGCCTTTCATTGGTAAGATGAACTCCCACATACTTCGATCCCATCAGCTTCTGTGTTGTTTCGTCATGTCTTTTAAGATGCATGCTGTAGCCTCGCTCCGGGTCCCATGATTCTTGTCCCTTGTGTGACAGTGTCCTCTTTCCTTCTCTCGTTTGCCCACACCCTTTCTCTCCTGTTCTCTCTCTTGCTCTGTCTCTGTTCATTCCCCCAGATAACATTCTTCAGCCTCTGGTACTTCAACAAGCAGAACCAGCAGCGATGGATCGACCTGGAGAAGCCCCTGAAGAAGCAGCTGGACAAGTACGGCCTGGAGCCCACCGTGTACCTGGGGGTGGTGTTCTACGTGCCTAGCGTGTCCCAGCTGCAGCAGGAGATCACCAGGTGAGGAGGGTCACGCAGCACAGCCGGACGGAGAGCCCCCTCCCCACGGCAGAAGAGCCGATCCACGCCTCGCCCTGTCCCCTTCCTCCTTTTGGTTCCGTGTTCAGTCACTGACTCCCCCACTCTCTCACCCCCACGCCACCCTTCTCTCGCGTTCGTTCCCTTTTCTTTGCCTTTTTTAGTTTTCGAACTCGCCCGCTTATACAAGAACACACTCATTTACTCCTCCACACTCTCTCGCTTCTACTCGTACAGTAAACTACTCTCCCTTTACCTGCTTGTACGGTTAGTTACTTTCTCTCTCTCCATACTCGTACAATAGAAATCTACTCTCTACTACAACAGTAAACTACTCTCTACATACTCGTACAATAGTGACCTGCGCTCTATCTCTACTTACATGTACAATAGTAACCTACTCTCTCTCTCCCTCTACTCATACAATAACATACTCTCTCTCTCTCCTTCTATAGATATCAGTATTACCTACAGTTAAAGAAAGATGTTTTGGAAGGCAGAATCCCATGCTCTATAGAACAGGCTATCCGATTGGCTGGCCTGGCAGTGCAAGGTAATGAAACATGCCTCTTTACTCACATGTTGACCAAACTTGCACAAAACTTCATAGACATTTTGCAACATACTGCACAATTCCTTAGACCACAACTAAGTGAATGTTTTTGCCACTACACAGCCCCCGCTGCTCACTGGTGTGAATTCCAGACCGTAGAAACCGTATTGATTCTGAGAAAGAATGTGAACTTTGGCCTGAAATATTTAGAATTTTAGAGAACCCTCAGCATGCAGTTCTGCAATGAGTTCTGGAGTTGGGCTGTAGTCTGAGAGTTAGTCCGTAGTCAAGTCAAGTCCACTATTCTATTTTCTGTTTTATAATGTCTTTCATGGGACTGTTAATGTAGAGCACTTAACAAGCACCATCAAAACTCAGACCAAACAATAAAACAGTTCTGGGGGTTGTGGGTTTCAGCCAGTGTTAAACCCCCTGAACATTAGTCTCCAGTCTGCCTGAAAGGTACTCCTCCAGCTTCTGTCTGTCCAGAAGAATCTCAGACACTGCTGGCAAAGTTATATCAGGCAGTGCCAGTTACTGGCCTGGGTGTTAACATAGCCCAGCCGCTGAGATCACTTACTCCACCACCACCAGGTCCAAAGGACAGGACAGTGTGCAGAACAGAGAGGAGGAGGCCCAGGCAGAAGACCAAGATTGTCTTCAAGGCTTGGATAATCGTGCAAAGTGTTAAGGCACCGTACAATAGTTTTTTCTTAAAAAATGTTTCTCCCGGTACGTTTCTTTAGTAGTTCTATATGTGTAATGTCGGGCAGCTTCTATTTTTGCCCGGCGCAGCACGTTAGCATGGCTTAGGCCAAGGATGGCAGGCATTGCTGAGGCCAGGCTGAGGTGGCTGAGAGCATTTGGATCACTACATGCCGCAGCGATCCCCTGCCCTAACGAACGGATCCCCTGCTCCCTAAAAGTAGCTTGTCTGCTCATCAAACACCATCCACAGCCCTCCCCCAAAGAAACATCACGCCATTCGGACGCAAACTCTGTCGGCCTTCTGAAGTTGTAAATAGACGCGTAATGAAATTCAACCTACTTTTAGATACAAACCACCCCGGTACATTCAGCGTGAATTCAATCGGCATTTCTTCATTGTCTCTGTTTGACAGAACACGCATTTGTCTGTTTCAGCTGACTTTGGAGACTTTAATCGATACGAGTCTCAGGACTTCCTCCAGAAGTTTGTTCTGTTCCCCATTGTAAGTATGATTCGGTTTCATCCTAAACCACCGGCTAACCTGGGCTGCGTATTCCAAGGCGATGTACCGTAGATGTCCCGAGCTCTGTCTGTCTTGTCTGCGCAGGGTTGGATCCAGGATGAGAGAGTCCTGGAGGAGGCCACTCAGAAGGTGGCTCTGCTCTACCAGAACTACAGGTTAGAGAAGACACCAAGTCCCAGCATCCCCGGCAACCTGTCCTCCATCTGTGGCGAAGCTACACACACACACACACGCCTCTCATTCTCCTGAGAAAAACAGCCTCACATCTCTCCCATGCTGACGCAGGCAGGCCGGGTTTTTAATTCTCTCCAGGTCCACATGTAGCCGGCCCCGTCCTCATCTGCTCTCACTTAGCAGTCCCCATATAAGCCTGCCTGACCACGGGCCCGCGCCCATGATTTACTCGCAGGCGAGATGAAAGGGCCAGAGCTGGAGTCAGAGCTGGCACCAAGACCCGTTCGTTTCTCTCCTCTCCTAATCCAAAGACATCTGTTTCTCGTCTACCCTCCTTCCAACATGCAGGTTTTTCATCCTCCCCACAGGTGGACCGACTGTCTCCCTCTGTCTCTCCCTCTCTCTCTCTCTCTCTCTCTCTCTCTCTCTCTCTCTCTCTCTCTCTCTCTCTCTCTATCTCTCTCTCTCTCGGTCTCTCTCTCTCTCTGTCTCTCCCTCTCTCTTTCTCTCTCTCTCTCTTTCTCTTATCTATCTGGAGAGAGATTGGTGGACGGAATGGGCTGTAAAAAGCAGAGAACATCCTTAGGAATAGCTCTCATACTTGGCCCTAGTTGAAGGCAGGCGGGAGGCAGGCAGGCAGGCATGGAGGTGTCAGGTTGGGGTGGGAGGGTCAAGAGTTCAGATATGTGTGTGTGTCTCCGTGTGTGTGTGCCCACATGTATTTGTTTTGAGATGGTTTTGCTTATGTGTCTATTGAGCATGTTGAAACAGATGCAAGATACGATCAAGCTGACGTCGGTGGAGTTGGAGCATGGTTGGGGGAAGGAGACAAAAACGTATTCTGTCTCCCTGTCTATCTTGTATCTGCTTGTCTGTGTCAGACACAGACAAGCAGACAGACAGACAAGCAGACGGACAGTCTGTATGTGAATGTTGTCTTCCGTATTCAGCTCCACCAGACTGACACACATCATTCTGTTGTTGTCGGGGTGTAGTGAACAGTGTGCTGTTCTCTCTCTCTCTCCATACTAGGGGACTGCCCGCTCCAGAGGCTGAGATGCTGTACATGTTGGAGGTGGAAAAGATGGAGGGCTATGGGCAGGAGAGCTACCAAGCCAAGGTTAGCACCCCCCCCCCCCCCCCCCCCCCTCCAGACCACACAGACAGCATACCTTACCCTTTGAAAACCGCTCACCCAATGCTTAAGAGACTGGGATGGGGATAGATTTTTCCGGCACCTCTCTCGAATGGTTTCAGTAACTCTTGCGAGTCAAGCAAGCAGTGGGCGTGTTTGATTCTGTCATGGGGGTTGAGTTCTTTATTAGCGTCCCCCATGCTGCCTCTCTCGCCAGGCTGAGCCGGGGCTTACCTGCTTCTGCATCCACCACCCAGTCAAATGTTCCCCTTCATTAAGGATTACCCTTTGACGCTTCCTCTCTCTCTCTCCTCTCCCCCCCCCCCCCCCCCCCCCCCCCCCCCCCCTGCCCTTCCACAGGACAGCCAAGGCACCGACATCCTCCTGGGAGCATGTCTGGACGGCATCTTCGTTAAGCACAAGAACGGCCGCCCCCCCCTTGTCTTCAGGTACGCCAAACCGCCACCCGATCCACGGCTGGTTCCTTCTGTCCCAGAGAGGCTGTGGCTTTCTACAGTGTCATGAGACTGCCGTCACCTCATGCGTTTGCCTGTGTGTGTGTGTGTGTCTTTTTAATTGGTTGTGTAGGTGGAATGAGATTAACAACATGACTCACAACAAGTCCTTCTTTGCCCTGGAGCTGGCGAACAAAGAGGAGAGCGTTCAGTTCCAGACGGCAAGTATTCCACCCACAGCCCCGCGCCACAGCCGGACCACTCCTGTCCCTCTGCGCTCTCTCTCTTTCTCTCTCCTTCGCCCTCTCTCACTCTGTGCCCCCCCCCCTTCTCTCCAGGAGTGTCTGCTCTCTAAATAGACTGTTCCAGAGATTGAGTTAGCCGTCAGTCAGTGATGCACCTGTGTGTATTTTGGTGTGTGTGTGTGTGTAAGCGTTTACATGTCATCTTGACCAGGACGCTATGCTATGAATGTTTGGCCACGTAGCACTGGATAGAGGTATTTCAAAATGTGGTGGATGAGTGTTGTGGGTGTGAATCAGCAAGCGGCCTCCTCCGTGTGCAGAATGGCTCACTGTTTGCCTGCTTTCTTTCTGCTCTCTGCAGGAAGACATGGAAACCTCCAAATATGTGTGCCGGATGTGTCTGGCCCGGCACAAGTTTTATAAGATTAACAAGAGCAGCCTGTAAGTGTCCCTCTTAATGTGTCTGGTCCTGTTCCTGTGTCTTTATATGTGGGTGTGTGGTCTGACTTGTGTCTGTGTGTGTGTGTGTGTGTGTTTGTGGTGTGCGAGTGTGTGTCTCTGTGTGTGTGTCTGTGGTGTGTGTGTGTGTGTAACCTCTTAGGCGCGGCCTCACTTCTGTCCCTCTCCTCTCCAGAGAGGAGTCTGACCCCCCGCCTTCTGAGGGCTCCCAGAAGTCCATTCTCACTCTTTACTTTCCTCGCTTTCCAATGCTCTCTCGTCCCTCTCTGCCTTCTAACAAGGGGTGAGCAACGCTGATCTCCGGCCCCCCCACCTACAGCACCCCCCCCCCCCCAAAAAAAAACTGAACCACTCCCAATACCCCCCCCCCCCCTTAACCCCAAGCCACAGGCCTGCCCATAGCTACATGAAGCTTGACTTTAGAGAGAGGGAGAGACAGGCGGAGAGAGAGACAAGCTCAGAGAGAGAGACACACCAGACCCAGAGGCACACACAGGATAGAGAGAGAGCTTTTCACCACGAAAGCACATTGACCCAAAGGTTTTAGGAACTTGAGTTCTCCACTGGATGTTTCCTCCTTCCCAGCCATCTCAGTTCTGACCAGAACATGTCCGTCCATCTGATCTGGCCTGCAGCATGTGGAAGCTCCACAGGCACCATTTGGACGTGACAAACACAATACTCACGAAACTAGCTCGATTTTCTGATTCATGCCACTATCGCATCCCAGTTGACTGGAGTCCTGATTGGATTATAGATGTTTTAATTTTGAACTGACTGTGTTCAGTTTCGTCGTAACCCGTTTCTATTGAAAAGGGTATCCTTGTGTTTTCAGTTTCAAAGTGATTCACTTTTGTTTTGAATGTTTCAGCCAAACCCAACCCACAGCCGTGAACCCAGTCAGACGAAGATCCTCCACCCGGTTGTCTCTGGTATGCCACACATCCACACACAGAAGGTCACCTATTACACGCACACACCCTCTCTCTCTCTCTCTCTCTCTCTCTCTCTCTCTCTCTCTCTCTCTCTCTCGCTCTCGCTCTCGCTCTCTCTCACACACACACATTTCTTCTCGACCTGCAAAGCTATGGCATGCACAGGGCAGCACATGACAGATGCCTTCCTCTTCCTCATCCCATAGCAGTGCTGTCATAGCAGTGCCCCTGCAGCACTGTCGGATAGCGCCTCTGCTCTCCCTGGCAGCAGCAGGATCATGTGTGCTCGCTAACTCAGTCCTCCTCTTGTCTCATGTCCGCTCCCAGCCAAAGCCCCAGGCCTACATGATGCCCCCGCCCCAGATGCACTACAACGGCCACTTCACCGAGCCCTACACGTCCTCGCAAGGTACCCCCACCACGCCCCAACTAGGATTCCAACACGTCACAGCTAGCTAGTTAGGGCTGGGAATTAAAACTGCTCTGTTCCTGAGAGTGAACCTCGTTTAATTGTGTGTGTGTGTGTCTGTCTGTGTGTGTGTGTGTGTGTGTCTGTGTCTGTCTGTGTGTCTCTGTGTGTGTGTTCTCCCGCCGCGGCTGTAGACAACCTGTACATCAACAACCAGAACGGCTACTACTACCACTCCCAGACGAGCCTGGACCGCTCCCCGCTGGAGTACGGTGGCGGCGGCGGCGGGCGCCTACGCAACGGCAGCGTGTACAGCGCCCACAGCACCAGCTCGCTCACCAACCCCCAGCACTACCTGCAGCCCTCGCCCATGTCCTCCAACCCCTCCATCACGGGCAGCGACGTCACGCGGCCCGACTACGTCCCCACCCACCGCCACAGCGCCCTCATCCCGCCGTCCTACCGGGCCACGCCCGACTACGAGACGGTGATGAGGCAGAAGACCCGCGGGGGGGGAGGAGGAGGAGGAGGGGGGATGGTTCTGACCCAGGAGCACCGGCAGAGCCACTCCATGCGGAACCTGAACATCGGGAACTCGTACGCCTACAGCCGGCCCGACCCCCTGGTGTACAGCCAGCCGGAGATCCGCGGGGAGCACGGGGGCGGTGCCCACCACCACTACCCCTTCCACCTGAACTCCAGCTTCCACAGCCCCTCGCCGTACCCCCACCCCAGCGAGAGGAGGCCCGTGGTGGGCGCCGTCAGCGTGCCCGAGCTCACCAATGTCCAGCTGCAGCAGGCCCAGGACTACCCGGCGCCCAACATCATGAGGACCCAGGTGTACCGCCCGCCGCCGCCCTACCCGTATGGCGCCCACCCGCGGCCCGCCAACAGCACGCCCGACCTGTCCCGCCACCTGTACGTGAGCAGCAGCAACCCGGACCTGATCATCACCCGCCGGGTCCACCACTCGGTCCAGACCTTCCAGGAAGACAGCCTCCCCGTGGCCCACTCCCTCCAGGAGGTGTCCGAGCCCCTGTTCCTGGCCGCACCCCCCCACCGACACCCCCACCTCTCCCAGAAACGCAACTCCATCGAGATCGCTGGCCTGGCCTACAGCCTGGAGGGCATGAGGGTGAAGGAGAGGACCGTCTCGGCCTCGGCGGCCGACACGGCCTCCACTCCCCCCCCCGCCCAGCGTGGCCCCTCCCGGGGCTCGCAGCTCGACGTGTTCCTGGAGCGTACCAAGTCGGAGGACGGCGGGGAGGGGAAGGAGGACGTGCGCTACGGCCACAAAAAGTCTCTGTCGGAGGCCACCATGCTGGTGCACAGCAGCGGCGAGGAGGAGGAGTTCGAGGACGACGGCGGGCGCCACACGCCCCGGTCCCAGGACGCCCTGGGCGGGGGCGCGTCTCATCCAGACCCCCAGCAACACCACCTGGTCTCCCTGGCTCAGATCCCCTTGGAGCCGCCGCCCGCCTACCCCACGGGCTCCTCCCTCGACCCCGCCCTGACCGGGCCGCTGGCCTATCAGACGCACCCGCTGATCCCCGAGGCGGAGGCGGTGTACCTGGCCCGTCAGCAGCAGCCCAGGATGATGCCCTCGGTGTCGGAGGGAGACCTGAGCAGCCAGGCCAAATACAACAAGACCAAGAAGAGGCCCGTGTCTGACGTGCCTGCCGCCAAGAAGACTGTGGAAGGCCTGCCTCCTCCAGTAAGACACGCACACTCACACACACAAGTCATTAACACCACTACTGTACTATGACCTACTGATTTGTTTTTGGTGAAGTTATCAATGTCAATGGCAGGGCAGACGGCAGGAAGAGAAGTAAAGAATCCTTTGATCCTTTCAACACGTGTCATTTGGGTCGTTATCATCAAGTGACATGACGCTGTCGACTGAACGAGCCTGTTAGGCACAATTTTTCCCCTGTGACATCAATCCCGAGGTGCGTTGTGGGTAGTATCAGAGCACCGAGGCAGTCACATAAACAAGACACTGACAGCATGTGGCTTGGCTGAACGTAATGCAGCAGGGTCACCTGTAAAACCAGACGGGCAACATTCCCCAGGAGAGCACCCTGTGTGACTGCTGAGAACCTTTCCCACGCCCTCCTCTATCTCTCTGTCTCTGTCTCTCTTTTTCTCTCTCTCGTCGGCCCCAGTTGTATCCACTCTCCCTCTTGTCAACATCTCCCTCCTTCTTTCTCATTTGTCACTCGTCTCGTCTCCACGTGCCCACCCTCAACCGGACTGTTCCTCTCCCTCTCTCCGATGTCTGACCAGGGTATGAAGAAGGGGTCGCGGGCGGAGGTGAAGAAGATGGGCCCCCTGAAGGTGGCGGCCCTCAACGGCCTGACCCTGTCCAGGCTGCCGCTGCACGACCAGGGCAAGGACGAGCCCGAGCTGGCCTCCAACGACGAGAGGGTAAGGCCCAGACCACAGCCTCTGGATCTCTCTGGCTCAGTGGTGGTGGAGGCGGGACACCATAGGGAATGTTGATAGACAGTCAGACCGATTTGCGGTTGGAATTTCGCAGCTTGCTCTAGTAGGAGGGACATTTGGACGGCCCTCCTGTACTTGTAATGTTTGGTACGTTTACCTCAAGAATCAGTACCTGTGGATGTAGGATTTGATGTTTTACTCTCAGGCTAGGTATATTAACACTTACTTAATGTACCTAAAACTTTACAGTAAGTGGTGCCATAGATATAGCATTCAGCTAGTCTGTTAAGTCTCATTATTTTTATGTGTTTGTGGGTGTGTGCGGGTGTGTGTGGGTGTGTGCGGGTGTGTATCTCAGTGTAAGGTTCTAGAACAGCGTCTGGAGCAGGGCATGGTGTTTACAGAGTACGAGCAGATTCCGAAGCGGCGGCCCAACGGGGACTGCAACATCGCCCTGCTGCCTGAGAGCGGCGAGCGCAACCGCTTCCAGGACGTGCTGCCCTACGACGACACGCGCGTGGAGCTGGTGCCCACCAAGGAGAACAACACGGGCTACATCAACGCCTCGCACGTCCGGGTACGCCTGGAGCACACACACACACCTTACCAAGCATCCTTGAGATCATCTTCATTCTCGATCAGTGAAGATTTCTGTCAGTCACTGTCAGTGTCAATCATTGGCTTGTTAATCAAGTGTGTGACAGAGGTGAGAGCAGTGCTGCTGAGAGCAGTGCTGCTGCTTCACCCACAGGGGGCGCCTGGCTCCCTGGCTGAGGCCTGACACACTCATCCTCATGTCCCCTCCCCTGTGCGCCCGTAGATAACGGTGGGCGGAGACGAGTGGAGCTACATCGCCTCGCAGGGCCCGCTCTCCAACACCTGCCAGGACTTCTGGCAAATGGTGTGGGAGCAGGGCGTCGCCATCATAGCCATGGTCACCGCTGAAGAGGTAGGCACTCGCGCCTACGCACGTGTCCCATCGGGTGTCCCCTTCACACACACACACACACACAAAAAAGAACAAACAAATCAAATAAACATCGCCTGACCCCCATGGCCTCGTTCGTGTTCCAGGAGGGCGGCCGGGAGAAGAGCTTCCGCTACTGGCCTCGTCTGGGCTCGCGCCACAACACGGTGACATACGGCCGCTTCAAGATCACCACGCGCTTCCGCACGGACTCGGGCTGCTACGCCACCACGGGCCTGAAGATCAAGCACCTGCTGACGGGCCAGGAGAGGACGGTGTGGCACCTGCAGTACACGGACTGGCCCGACCACGGCTGCCCCGAGGACTTCAAAGGCTTCCTCAGTGAGTAGCGGCGGCGCTAGCCTGGGGGGAAGGGGAAGATGGGAAGGGGAGGATGGGTAGGTTCTGAAGTAGGTAGGCTAGGTGAATTGTGTGAAGGGGAGGGGTTGTCTCCTGCAACCAGTCTCCCATACTGGAACCTGTCACCCCACACAGAGTTAACTGTGTCGTGTGTTTACGCTGTGTGTTGTTACTCAGTGGATACTTGACCGTGTCACGTCCCCCTTCCTCAAACCCAGCGTACCTGGAGGAGATCCAGTCAGTGAGGAGACACACCAACAGCACTAGCGAGGCCAAGAACACCACCCTGCCTGTGCTGGTCCACTGCAGCGCCGGGGTGGGCCGCACCGGGGTGGTCATCCTGTCTGAGATCATGATCGCCTGCCTGGAACACAACGAGGTAAAACGCACGGGGTCACACAGTGATGACCACGCTGGTCACATGACGTCAGAGGCCTGGGGGAGATTGGCAGTGCTTGTGTTTTCCTGTTCCATGCTTCTTCGTTCAAACACCGTTTTAAATCAGATGTGCACTGATAATGCTGTGTGGCTGCCTTGTTGTGGATTGAAACGTTTACATGATTCATCTCGGAAATACTAAGGAACCGTAACCTTTAAGGTGCTGTTTTTCTCTCTCCCTCCATCTGTCTCGCTGCATCTCTCTTTCTTTCCCTTTCGATCACTGTCTCTCCCCCTCGTCCACCCCCCAGATGCTTGACGTCCCGACCGCTCTCAACATGCTTCGGCAGCAGAGGATGATGATGGTGCAGACCATCTCTCAATACACCTTCATCTACAAAGTACTCATCCAGTTCCTACGCAACTCCCGGCTCATCTGAGCCTCAATCCTTTGCCATCACCACAGCCATTCAGAGGACTACTGGCCAACCGGTTTCTTCCAGCCTCCTGCCAAACTGCAGAGCAATGGAGAAACTGCAACCGGTGGATCCAACATGGCTGCTGCTGCTGGCTGGGTTCTGGACGACCCTTTCTTTCAGTATTAACCAAGGCACAATGACGGAGCCTGGATGGAGAGAGGAGAAGCAGCATTGTTACCTGAGGAAAGGAGAAAATGGTGGTGCCTCTCAATAACAGTATTATTATAACAGAGATTTCGCTGTGGGTTATTACACTACACAATGACTACATATAAAACTCAGCACTTTTACAGTACTTTACTGTATATAGCGAAACCATGTTAAATCTGCAGTTAATTCTATATTATGATTACTGTGTATCATAAGCAATTTTTAAGATCTATTTTTACCATTTTATTATATGGTTTCTTTTTAGACAAATGTGTTAATTTGATGTTGAGGGTTTTGATTATGAAGGACATTGTTTGATTTCTGAAGAGTTACTGCTATTGTTGGACTACCGATGTTTTATGACCTGACTGGAATATGGGAACGTGACAAAACACTTCTCGGTTTGTGATGAATCTCTTGTGTTCGTCACACGGTGGAAGAAGTGTTGAAACATTGCCAAGCTTTCTTGAGAGCTCTTGAGCCTATTTTGTTTGCTCGTACATATGTGAATTTTACACCAATTTTTTACACAACAAAATTGTATCTAAAACACTTAAGACATACATAATTGATATGCATAAAGGAGATTTCAAGTTTGACCAACTTGAGCCCTCACTCTGATTAGCATCATAACACCAAAGGAAACCAGAGTATGGATGGTGTGATAGAGATGTGCTCCATTTAATCATATCACTGAAGGGTTCCATGTTTTGACAAGTTAATGGTGGAGATAGTGTGGTGCCAGAGACCTAGCTGTACTAAATCACCAAAGAGTCTACTTCCCCATCAGACTAGGAGCAAAACCCAAAACTCTTGCACAACCCATGTGGACTTCCATTGTTACAAATGAAAAAGCTAAATAAATAACTTATTATTTTAATTTTCATGAAAGTTCGTATGTTTCCTGCATAGGTGACATTTAGGCTTATTTTATGTTTTGGCGTGCGTGCGTCTGAAAAGAAATTAAACACAAAGTACAGTGTTTCAGACTACTGGCTATATAGCCTATTGCTACGTGCAATGCTTCGTATGTAATGTGACGCACGTCTCAAACCCATTCTTCATGTGATCGACTGGCAGTAATGCAATGTGTCAGCCACAGTCGGCCCGGTTCTCAAATGGCAACACTTTCCCAGCGCCTTCTTACGAAGAGGCCAAACTAAAATAAACACCTGTGCAGCACTGCATACCAGTCAGCAGCCAAGATTAAATCGAGACAAGGCCAGTGAAAGATACTGGAAAAAATGTAGGAGCTACATACGAAACATCTGAAACTCGTCAATCCCGTGCATGTTTACCGTCATGGTGTTTGTGGCGTATTTAACTGACCAGTATGCTCATTACTAGTGTGAAGTGGTATGTTTCAGGGCTTTACCACCATACAATTTATAGTCTGTGATAGGGTCGTGGCAGATATGGCAACACTGTTCGTGGCTACAGTGCATGCCTGCCTCGTTCTCACCAAGGTGAGAGCTTCAGCCACGTTGTGCGATAGAGACACATCCTGTTGTTAAACGACCAAGTTCCCTTAAGAGGATGTTAGTTGTTGAATGGTGTGTGAGGGTTGTAACTATACATATTATTGAACACTGCTTCACAATAAAATAAAAGGACAAAAAAAGAAGAAAACAAGCAGCCCAGCTCTTGGAGATGTTTGCTTATAGGTTTATCCACCAGCTAATTATTTGATTCAACGCACCTAAAGCTGGATTGGTTGGGATGACACCTAGCTCTCTGGGGCGTCCCTGGCCTAAATGATTCTATAGGGCCCATAAGTGCAATGTTAGATGCGTTATATAATTCTTACTAATAGCCTAACATTGCATGTCTGACCTGACCGAGTAGTCTTTGTTTTTGTTTCACTTAAATGTGTTGGACCTGACAATTTCTTACTTCATGTAATTAATCACAATCCTGGAATCGTGTAGACGTTCACTGAACAGCTCTGGCCAAGGGGTTCGAAGGCCCCCTTTTTGAACGTAGGCGGCAGGCCAATACAATTTCGAGTCCGTTATACTTTGATTTCTTTTTTTTTTTTATTCTTTTAATCAGATTATGCGAGTCATAAAGTAAAATTACTACATAATAGTATTTTAGTGAGTGACACATTTGGCAAAATCTGTCACGGTGTACCCTATTTAAAATGATCAGCTCTAAACTCGTTTGCAATTGTAAAATCTAATCCGACGAGCAAAGGTGGTAGTCCATTGCTCCGGTAGGCTACGTATCTGCTGATAACACATAGTTGACGGTTTGGCTTCAGGAAAACATGCGAGGGAATTAAGCCCTCTAGAATGAGATATCTATGCTTAGTGTGTTTATACTGCCACCCATTGGGCAATTGTGAAATAACATGGCACGTACACATTCCAACACCGAGACCGCAACATATATAACTGCATTTTAGCAATGTTTAATAACCACACTAAATGTCTCTGAAGTCACTGGCTTGGAAGAATGAATCAAGAGCTACTGTTTGCATGGTTAAATACGGAAACACTCAGAAGGACTAGTCAGCGGGGCAATTAGTTCAGTGGAGAGTGGCAGCCAAATAATTAATTGAGCAGTATGGCTCAATAAATTTTTTTACTGCCCTCTGGATTAACTCTGAACATTGAGGCCCGTGAACACCAGGACAGGCGCCGGGCAAACAGACAACCATCAGGCAGAAAGCCATCATGACGCCCAGGGCCAACATCCCTGCGTGGTGGACGAGCCCCGGTAACCCGATTAGATCTCTCAACGTCCTCAGCCAGGAATGAAAGCAATCACGAGAAGAGCCTTGTGTCACCTCAGTTTTTCTCTTTTCTCCGATGAGGGCGCTCGTTCCCACCAGTTCCTCGGCTAGAGAAGGGGCCTTTCTGCACTCAAAGAAACCGCCCAATGCATCTCCCACCCCCATTCCTTTTACGTTTTTGACGATGGCAATCTGACCCATCAGATCTTCCAGTTTCCCTTTACATGCCTGTTCGCAGGATAAGCACTCCGCAATGAACAACTGCAGCTCTTCGATTGCCAACTCTTTGTTTCTCATCTGTCGGTTTTCCTGACTGAAAGCATGTCTGGCCAGCTCAATCTGGTATTGTAGCGTGCTGACGCTACAGTTCATTTTCCGTATTTTGCAGTTGTCTTGTTTAATTTGTGTTTTGTCGAGAGATAGATCGGCTTTTAGGCTTTTAATCTCGCCCCTGAGGATCTCCCTCTGTTCTACTAGTTGTGACAGTTGCGCGTCCTGCCGCGCGACTGTCCTGCTCTGCTGCTCAAGTCCCGCACGCACGCACTTGATCTTCTCCTTCAGGGGTTCCGAGGGTTCCGAGTCCTCCCTTGAGTTCTTCAGGCGTCTGATTTGCTTCCTAAATTCCATGTTCTCTTTACGCAGAGCTTCCGTCTTCTCCTCGGCCAACTCCTCGGCCATTTGTAGCTCAGCATTCTCTTTTCTGTACAAGTTGTTCATGTAGATGAGTTCTGCTTTCTCTCTTGTGTCAGTCTTCATGTTATGTTTAATATACCGGCGAGAATTAGCGACGTCATCCATGGTGCCATATTTAACATTATTTGTCACGCTGGCATCTCCCTGGTCCTGCTGATAGTGAGAGCCCTGACTGTCCACTCGTCTTTGCGCGATGGTATTCTCTCCTGAAACGGCAGCGGATTTAGGATGTTGAGGGCGTCGGAGGCTGGTTGGAGCAGTGACAAGCTCTTGACCGTTGTCCTCCCACACGTCTCCCATTGTGTCCTTGGTAAAATCTTCCGTTAGTGGTGAAGGAGGTGCTGGCCTTGGATGTTCAAGTCCTTTCTGGGCACGGACGCTAAACATTTCTGTGCCGCATTTTTCACTCATTGTTAAACGGTTCACCAACTGTTAAACCTAGGAGGCTAGTGTGGGGTCAGGTTAAACTATTCTTATTCCATCTGTAACCGCAGTTGACAGATTGTGGGCCTATTCAGCTCGGTGGTCTTCAGCTATAAACGTTTCATTTGACTTGTGATTACAGACTCGGCCATTGTTGCGTAATAATAACTTGGGAGCAATAATAATGCACATGTGGAACCATCATGCTAACCAATACAGCCTATCATTGATTCACAGGGAGATTGTTTTAATTATTCACACTACTCCTTGCCTCCGGAAGAACATTACAGGGTAGCTGCACTCCTGGGGACTAGTTTGAGGATTCAGCCTGCGGACGGTCTTACAGCTTTGGTTCAAAGTTCAAACCTTTGCCATCTGCGTTTTCATGATCTATGATCAATCTTTTTTATGTTGCAATAACATATTGGTGTTATACTAAGATGTTGTGGTACAACCCGTGCCTGTTGCCGCCAATAAATAGGGTATTCCTACCGTCTGAGTACACAATGGAAACAAATTCATAACATTTAATTCTAGGATGGTGCCAACTTTGATCATAATTCATTTAATTAGAAACAATTGAATTAGAAAAAGATTGATTCACAGCAAAGTGGCTATTGTAAATATTCATATAATTTCATGTCATGCTGTAAGCCTATATTTCAATCACAACAGCAAAATAATAAAATATGTCTGAAAGACATTTACCAATTCAGTTCAGTTCATGATATGTCTGGCCATTCAAAACAAAAAAGTAAAAATCAAAGAGCAACAAGAGAGCACCAACAAATTTGAGTTAGTATTTGTAACGTCCACGCTTTCCTCCATGTCCACCCTGGTTTCCTCCTTGCCCCCACCCTCCCTTGCTCCCTCCCCAACCTCCTCCACCTCGACCGCCCCAGCCCCCTCCACCATCCTGCCTCTTCTGCCATGGAGGCATTTCGGGACGAGGGGCATTCATCTCAGAGGGCCGGCCTCCTCGGTCTGGAACTCTCCCCATCAGGATCTGTGGATGAGGGCGGAGAAACATGGAACAGCAGGACAAAATATAGACATCCTTATTGGACCTACCCTTCTACTCTCTAAATACAGGATGAGTCAGATCAACTACAGTGATACCCAAGCCAAATATTTGTATATTTTATAATAAGCCATCACTGTTATAAAATGGAGGCCTGATTTACGAAAAAATAAACGAACTTGAAATGAATACGATTTAAGCAGAAACACAATGCCAAGATCAAGAATGACATTTAACCGGACCACATCCCCCATCTCCATGCCAGAAGGCTGTCCCCAGGATGAGAAGTCCTAACGAGGTGTTCAGAGAGCAGCTCTACCTTGTTGACAGCGCAGGCTGTTCCCTCCCTGCTGGAGCCACTGCTGGTCTTCACCAAGTTACAGATGTCCTCCCGTGCAGCCAGCAGGTCCGCCATGCCCACCGACGGCAGCAGTGCCAGGGTGTGTCTCTTAGGCTGGTACGCTCGAGCCATGCTGTCCACCCGCTCCTGACAGAGCAGGCAGGGAGGGACACAGACACACACGTTTAACATCTGACATGTTCTGCTGTTTCTAACCATGTCTGAACGGACGGCTGAAGCAGGCATGGTCTGATGGCCCGCTCCTGGAGGGTCTACAGGGTTCCTGTAGATTTGCACTCCAACCCCAGTTGTAACAGACACAATTCAGTGTGTCAGACAGCTAATTAGTATTTTCAGGTATGCTGGATTAAGGTTGGACTTGGGACACAATGACAGCAGAGGGGACAAAAACTATCTGGATTGGCTTTTCTAAGGGGATGAAAGAAGAGGAAGAAAAAGCACAAGCTGGGATTAGGTTACAGGACTCCACCTGCCTTGGCTCTCTCAGACCATCCAAAGGATTGCACAGTCACATCCAGACGCTTGATCAGCATCCTCCGGCGACACTCGTACTCCGAGGACAGGGCCTTGTTGATGTCCTCCAGCCTCTCCTGTGGAGTCAGAGTAGAACACGTCTTTAAGTCGACTTGGAAACACGCACACCTTATCTGTGAAACAGACTGGAACAGAATGTAATGGTGCCCTTGAATATTGTGTACTTGTTGCTCTACAATGTAATTAATGCTCTAATATGAAAATCATTATGGACTTCAACGTCATTCTGCAACGTTTTTACAGACGGGTATGCTCCTCTAATACTACACAGTAAAATAACGTATTTTCCTTGCTGGACCGGAAAATACATCAAATTGCTGGAACTCTATCAAGCAGCCAGCTGCTCTGTCAGCAGACAGCAGGAGTGGACACACATTGTTGGAGCGGAAGGTAAAGGTCAGAAATTCATCATTGTTTCTGGAAACCCAAGCAAGTCTTTGCATCTCAATCTCATGACATCCCTATTTCAATGGTGTAGGGCATTCTGCTCACCCACTGTTCACTGCTGAGGGCAGGCTTCATAGCCGGCTCTCCTATGTGCTCCTTGGGAAGCTTTTGCAATACTGTGTTTATCTGGAGAAACAGACACAGATTAAAGTTCAACCCAAGAACAATCTGCAGTGTTTAAAGCCAGCAATACATGTCACAGTGTTAGCTGTGGTGTTATTCAAGTTCAAGTCCAGCTTATTTGTCATAAGCACGAGGTTAATTGGAATTCTTGCTTATGCATTACATTACATTTACATTTCATTTAGGCAATTACATTTTATGTCATAAAAACGGCGTCAGTCTTCAAAATGCTCTGTGTACTATTCCTACTCACCTTGTTCTCAATTTCGGAGAATAGCACTGCTGTGTCTGGTTCTCTTGGCTCTGGGATGTTTAGAGTTTCACAGATGGCCTGAAGGTGTTTCAGTTGTGGACTCCCTTCCTCATCATGCTCTTCATCTCTGGTGAGTCTGCTCCTCACTATCTGTGCAGCCTGCAGCTCGGAGCTCAGAAACACTGCATGACACACCACAATATACACAAAGGCAAAGCTGAGTTAAATTGTTGTAGACATAGTTGCCGTTTGACTGCATAAATCTGATCAAATGTTATAACTTACATAAAAGCGTCAGAGAGTCCTTCTTATTATGGAGACCACCTTGGAGGATCCCTGAGACCAGACTTTGATAGGGACAGTTCAACTCCTTCAGCAAACCACTGATTTCAAACTGCAGGCTATCCGAATCCTCTAATTGACAACGGATGTTACACATTTGTTTTATGTCCAAAAGCTGCTCGTGTAAATGGGGAGAGAATTGCCTTTTCTTGCTTACCTGGCGAAGACGAAATGACTTCTTCGAGGTTGCATAACGGTTTCAGTTGGAGAACTAGCCATCTACACAAGTTCACATACTTAGCAGACGCCAGTCCAGCTTCCGCTGCTTTAACCAGAGCCTCCTCCTCCAGCAGTGGTCCGTCATAGCTGTGACATTCAGTATTATGAATGAATGGGCACGACTCTGTATTGCTAGTTCTTGTGGTATTAGTAGTCATAAGGATATATTCATACATATGTACACCTCGTATTTTGACTAAATACCTCGCTAGCTGGCTTCCAATACCAATGCTTCTCCGTAAAGAATACATCGCTAAAAGCAATGTCCATGGCATGGGCTGGCAACATCGGCGTAACCTAGTTGCCATGTACGCTCGTCTACTTACCCTATTTGATCCAACACATCCAAAATATCACATTCCATTGGAGGAGGTGGCAAAGATCAGAACGGTGTTAAATTATTGGTCAATACGATCGTAAAACTTAACATTTTAACGAGTTACAGCAATACTGAACTGTGCATTGTGTGATGCTTTCTGCAACAGTTAGAATGCAACGGCAATGGCTTCCGTATAGAAACGAGGATTATTTCGGTTCCACCTCGTGTGTTACAACCAATACGTTCCGTCACAGTAGAGCCCGAACAACCACAAGATGTCGTCGTTTCATTTCAGCATTTGGATGTGAGATAAGTATTGAAACACAGTTGTCTCTATTCAGTATTGTATCGGTATACCAATTAGAAATGTACTAGACAAAAGTCCGTTATATTAAATATATAAAAATATACATGACTGATGATAATCTTGATATCAAGCGCACACACAAACACCCCTGTAGTGACACTAATAATTACACACAACACCACAGTAATAAAACTCACCATTTTATTATGATAATGTTATTTGATATGTCAAATTACAAGTGTATGATGTAACATAAAAACAGTTACAAACATATGTATGCATATTTACATTATATATTTATGAAAAGTAACAAGCTACATCTGTATAAAGAAAATACAACTATGACATGAGTTATTGAACTATAAATTTTACATCATATACTTGGTATTCTCAAACCATGATAGAAATACCTAGACGTATATAAACCAACACAACCAGAACAAGAGCTGTTAAGTCTTCAATGGAAACGATGAGGGGCATGAGGCACTTTTTGGAGGTTGTCAGGATGTGTGAAGTTGATGACACGAAGAAACTGAAAGAAAAGATGCATGAAAGGGAACGGGCAGTGTTTACAGAAGAATTAGAGTACCATTTATACTGCAATTTTCAAAAAACACAAATGTTTTCCACTATTTATAACTAATCACAAATGTTACATCATCAAGCGCTTTAAGATGAAAATAAGCCTACGTACATCATCAGTGCACCAAAAGCATCGGAGAAAAGTAACCACTTAACTGCTGTGAAAAGAAGTCATCTTTTTTTTTCTTTTAAACAATACACTGAAAAAACTTTTTTATATAGACATTTCTTTTCACCCAGACAAGTCAAGAATGTACATTGTATGCATTCCAAATATATGCACCATTTCCAAGATCAAAAGAGGATAAAAGACTAGCAGAAAAGTGGTTAAAACTGAAGTCTTATGTATCCAAGTTAACTGGCGGGTAAAAAATAAAATATAAATTAAATTAAGCAGACAGACAGGTTGCATATATAATACAGTACACGACAGCAAGTTGCACTGTGCTGGTTAATGCAGAATGAAATATGTTATTTCAATATCTCTCTAAACTTGTATAAATGTATACATTTTGCTTCTCAGCCAGCAAGTTTTAATCAAGTTCATCAAACCTTGGTTCAGCTTGCCTTGCACAGGGCAATCCAATTACAACAGGAGAAGATTACATAGAGATGGACCAACATGCATGCACACACATACGCACGCACCAGCAAGCGCACACACACATACACACTGTTCTATGCTGTCTGAGAACTAAGTATTGTTTTA
Organism: Hypomesus transpacificus; assembly: GCF_021917145.1. NCBI lineage: Eukaryota > Metazoa > Chordata > Actinopteri > Osmeriformes > Osmeridae > Hypomesus > Hypomesus transpacificus. Next base: position 10,287,971 of record NC_061062.1, read on the forward strand.
ACAGTTTTTCATAGATTCTCTCTCTCATACTCTCTCAACACAATAAAATTAGTGATTGTATCTAGCAGCTTTATATATCAAACTTTATTTTAAAATAAGTGGACTGTCACTACTGTACCGTTAGCCCTATCCTCCTTCCTCCGTACAAAACTAGAAAGAAACTATTAAAAGCTCAATAGTCATTTCCTTCACAAACGCCCTCTACTTTTCAATGTGAAATAATACTAAAAGGTGACCTATGTACATAATGCTGTCAATTGAAGCTACAGTATATACTGACAGCAGGGATAAATACAGCTGTATCTATTCATGTTCAAATGGGATTATGATCAGTATTTAAATATAGTGTTACTTATTTACACGCGTTTGGAATTTGCTGCTGTACCTGGGCTCATGTTACTGTACATCAGGGCTCTCAAGTTTCACGCATTCGCCGTGAGACTCACGCACTTCAATCATTTCTCATCAACCATTTCTCACGCAACACCTTTTATTTTTCACGCTGAGAAGTAAGGAAATACGTGTCCCGCTATATACAATTAATGGACAAGGCGCCGGCATAGTGAGGGAAGTTTTCCGTCAAGTTGATAGTTATCTCGAGTTATACAGAGTTAAATGCCACCTACCAGCCAATCAGAAATATCCCCCCCCCCCCCCGGTCTCCTCGATTTTTGTACCCAAATGTTGACAGGTATGGTAATCTCAGACCAAACTTTTGAAAAGAATTGAGAGCCCTGCTGTACATTGTCTACCTACCTTCCTACCTACCTACCTACCTACCTACCTACCTACCTACCTACCTGCCTTCCTAGCAAGCTAGCTAGCGTCAAAGTGTCCCAGTCACTGTCTATAGGGACTCTGGAAAGAGGTCTATGTGTTCCCTATGGTAAATATAGTTTGCATAGAAATTAATGAGGGTTGGTGCCACAGACCCGGCATATTAGAGCTGGAATTGGGAACAAGTGGTTTCCCCCTTCCCTCTCATCCAGCCAGGAGAACAGGCTGCATGTCACTTCCTGTTTTCCAGGTGTGGATGGAGGGAGGAGGGGATGCATATCTATGGGTACATTGCATGGCTTTAATTTGATAGAGCCCATAATTAGAAATGGTGATCGTTACTTGTAATTACTTTGAACAGGAATTGAATACCAATTCCGAAAAACACAGTCTTTGTGTTTGCACTTAAGTCATGAACAATACATTTTGTTGTTCCGGGAATATTAAACTGGGGTCCGACCAGGGCTAGCTATCTACCTATTATACCTCTGGAGAATATCTTGTCAGAATTGTCATGAGTCAATAAAAGATAGCCTAGTTAGAACACCATGTATATCTCCTTGCATGTCCATACAGAAACACCCACCCACAAAAGTACAAGTGTACATCCTGAAGAGACAGGGAAGACGATGCCTCCACTGACGCTCCACTGGGCTAGTGTGGCTCACCGTCAGACGGTGGACCCGGGGTGACCTTCTAAAATGACAGCAGGTTTTCATCTTCCATACCAATGCATAACACAGGACAGACAGACAGACAGACAGGACTTTTGGAATTTAGAGAGGGAGCTGGAACCAAAGCTTGGAGACCAGACCAGTGCTTTCAAAGTGGGCTTTTTCTTATATCACAATTTGTGTTTATCCGGTGATTTCGGATTGCAGACTGATTCTAAGACAGAGAATTATTTCCCCTCGAGAACTAGTCAAATTTAAGTGCCTCATTATTCTACAAAAGGGTTATATTGTACAAATCCCCGTATTCACCTATGTTGAACTAAAAACTTGCTGGTTGAGCAAAACTTCAGCTTTACGTTCAAAATGACAAGAAAATGAGCAGGAGCAAAAAAGGAAGAAAAAAGTGAAACAAAACAAAAACACCAGTTTAACCATGAAGCAAATGTGAAAAGTCAAGCTAATTGAATTCTGGTAAAGTACATGGACATATTGGTCTTAGGTACAGTAATCTAAGATGCATTCATGTTATTTGTTTTTAACGTGTTTTAGGGGATGGAGGATAGCAAATCTATCCCTGTCATTCCCTTCTGCTCATGGAATCGATCCCTTTATCACAGAATGTAATTAAACAGTCTAAATTGTGGTGCCAATACAAGAAACCATTCTAACGTCTAAGTGAATGTCAAAAGTTATGTCAGACTGTACCATCGCAAAATATAAGGTGTTATATACTTCTTTTTTTCTTTCATCATTCGATAAACAGCTAAAACGACACAGCGACATCTCTGAACTGTAAAAGTAGCTTATGGACGCTCAAGGAGTTAATGTACCATTAGAATAGAAGGTTACCTTTGAAGAAGGGTGGGGTGGGGGGGGGGGTACCATGTCTAGAGCACTTTCTCTGTCTAATCATTAACTGTCAGCAAATGCTTGAGTTGAGAAGGAAAGGCCACTGTTACCCAACTTCAAATACACAAAAAGCAAGAACATATCCCTTTTAGCATACTCAAACAGCAAGTACGTTTTTTCTTTTCTTTACGGACAATAGTTTTGTATTCTTTTTTAAATTTTAATTAATCGTGTCGTTTTCACTCCCTGTACAAAAGACGATACTCCTTCATAAAGTTACACATTACCTTTAGCAGAGTCTGACTTGGTGGCCTGGTTTCTGTATATGTACGAGTGTGAGCGTGTGTGTTTTGTACATGTGTCTGTGTGAGTGTGTTTAGTAATATCTCCAAGTCTGTTAATCGTGTCGCCTCTTCCTCCTCACGTTAAGCTCCTGAACTTAACACCTCCTGTGAGCCTAGCGAAGGCTGAGGGTTTGTCCTCCGTTGCTCGTGGCTACGGACGCAAACGCAAATCTCCCCGACGCCCCTCAGAGCTGGGATCAACAACATGTCAGCCCCGTCTGGAGAGGTAATTGACAAAAAAAGGATTGGCGGCTTCTTTTCTCTTCCGCTTTTATCCGCTTCCTGTGTTTAGCTAGCTGTGCCGGGGGCTTCACCTGGGAGGGTGGTGGTGTGGGCCCGCGTGCGGAGCTCACCCGGCGGCCTTGTGCTTGCCCCCGCAGCATCGGCACGCCTCCCCGCAGTGGTGGCAGGCGCGCAGCGGCAGGTAGCAGCACATGCAGGGAGCCATGAAGGACAGCGCCACCAGGGCCAGCCAGCGCAGGCAGAACTGTTCGTCGGCCGTGTCGCACGAGCACGGGTCCGAGAAGTCGCCCTCCGAGTCGGACATGCAGTGGTAGAGCATGCTCTCGGCGCACAGCATGCAGCTGACTTTGTAGATGCACTGCTTGATGGGGTCGGGCGCGTCCTGGCACTGGCCCCGGCGGTTGTCTTCGTGGTTGAACATTTCCCGGCAGTAGATGCAGCGCGAGCGCTCGCCGTCCTCCCGCCGCCGCCGTCCCTTCTTGGACTTGAGCAGCGGCGAGGGCTGGGTCTTGATGGAGGACGACGAGTCTTTGCCCAGCCCCAGCCCCAGGGTCGGGCCCATGCCCATGCCGGGGCCAGAGTGGGGCTCTCCACCAGGGCCCTCTGGGAAGAGGTACTCGCATTTCTTGCCGTCTAGTTTGTGGAAGGCGGTGGGGAAGTCTGGATCGTCTCTCTCCACATCCTGCTTCCACATGACCGGGTGACGGTAGTCCTCGTAGCCCCGGATGTGGACGTCCTTTCGGGGGTTGATCCGTACGATCTCCTCCTCGTCCATGTGGAAACTCACGTGGCGCGTCGACTTGAAGGACACCTGAAAGGACAAATAGAGAGAACGGCTTTCAAATGACAGACAAACGGAGAGACGCAAACTTCAGTCAAACCAATCAAAAGACAGTTCTGGAATGTTCTGTACCAGAAGGCAGAAGAATGTTCAGTATTCAACTCGTAGGGAATGTTTTTCTATCCCGGTAGCCATGCTCTGCACTGACCTGTGGGGGCAGGTAGCGTCGGTTGCTGGATGGGAAGTCATCGAAAGGCTGGGCGCGGACGTAGCAGCCTCGGAAGGGCTCGGTGGAGACTACCCCTCCGAGGGGCGAGAAGGGCTCCTTCAGGGGGGTGCGGACTGAGGGGGGCTCCTCACACACCTGGAACACAAACACCCACGGTTAGACACGTGACCGTCCGAGGGATTCATATCTATGTACTTTGACACATGACACCACACAACTTGGTTCCCAGTGATCTTAAACCAATTGAATTAAATGCATTTTAAATGCATTGTGTTAATGATGTCCTAAAGTAATTAGAAAAGTATATTATAGCTCTAGTTTGGAAGTCTCTGCCTATCCTGAGTCACTGGGTTGCATTTGCCAAGGCTGAAAACACACAGCTTCCTGATGTCGTAGCGTGTAGCTTTCTATCTGACCACCAGGTGGAGGCCTCAGCTCATCTCTGGTGGACCCAGGCTGTGAGGCGGATGACTCAAACCCCCCCTTCTGTTCAGAACTCTGAGTTCCTATCAGCTCTCTCTCTCTCTCTCTCTCTCTCTCCCATCCCCCTTCCTCTCCTCTCCCCCCTCTCTCTCATCTCTCCTTTCCTCTCCTCTCCTGACGTAGTCCTTTTGTTAAGAGGGAACACTCATCCCACTTATTCCCCTCTCAATACCACACACACACACACACACACACACACACACACACACACACACACACACACACACACACACACACACACACACACACACACACACTAAAGCCTACAACAAAGTACGAACACAACAGCAGAACACAACTAAATTGCTGTCAACCATCTCTCTAGGCTGGTGTCTGTCAGTTCATCTGCAGCAATATTAGCAACTTGTAGCACCATCAGAGAATCCAGTGCCTTTTGCATAGTAATAGCATATTATACATGTCTCAAAAGGCTTTGTGAGTGCATGTGTAAATGCGTCTGTAAGCTTGTCAGATAAATGAATAGTGGTCGACGGCAAGAGAACCTTGGTTTCCGCTGCCATGACAACACTACTGTTACAGTGGCGTTGCTGTCATGGCGACCTGAGAGCCACACACTTACGTCTGTGGATCTTTTTGTGTCCAACCTGATTTAGCCTGAGGTAGGCAGAGAGCAGGGAAAATCAATGCTATTAGTGAGAAAGACGAAAAACAGATCTGGAGCTTGCTGTGCTTCCTCCAGCTGTTTTGAATGGGCAGCATGTTATTCCTATTGACTAAACTGTTACTATTCAAATGTCAGTTACCCTCAGGATCAGGTTAATTTATTATTACAAACGTATTTTTGTTACCTGCTCTTCAGGAGTTACTGCTTCATAAATCAGTAACAATAGGTCTTGAACTCAGACATCTGGACTGACAAAAAAAAGAAATAATAGCCTGGCTAACCTTTGTGTGTGTTTGGTGGTGTGGGTGCTATTGACTAGAGAAAGAAAAGGATTCTGGGAGTTTAAGGACATGTGACTTGTTCACTGATCAATGATCAATGTCTGGCTGGTTATGGCTATAGAGGAACTGGACCAACATATAGCTACTCCATCACTGATGGAGGATGTAGACTGGTCTCTATCCTGGATCACCCTGACCTCTTCCAGTACCCCCACTTTCTCACCGACATATGGCTTCTCTCAGAAGACAACATGTTAAGTCAACTTTGCTCTGAAATGTTCAGTAATTGCACAATACATTTAATTTATTTTATACATGCACTTTTTACAGAGTAATAAATCATAATTCCACGATACAGAAAAAAGATTTAAACGATTACCATAATGTTAGCTACTTGACCGGCTGATGAGATT